>NW_026267196.1:135587-148117 GCF_000697945.3 Frankliniella occidentalis
CACCTTATGTGTGTAATCTCAGTCATATTTATAAAAATGATCAACAAAGCATGTTCCCATCCTCTGCTGTGTGAAAGTGAATGTCTTACATGGTGATGTAAGGGGTTTAGAATTAGCCTGCTTGTAATTTGTGGCATCTACCCACCCCTGCTCAAGACTGTTGTATTATCACCACTTTGTTACATCCTTGTACATAGAAATTCTGTGGGGAAACATGTACTAAAAAATTTGATAGCAATATTCTTTTTTCCCCTATTTTTTAAATCTTATCTATGCTGTGACAGCATTCTGTATGCGAAAACCAATCCTCTGATTGGGTTGATTTTAAGTATCAAAAGCTGTGTTGTCTGATTTTGCTATCAAACTGACTTGGTACTGTTTTTTTTTATCGCAGACACGTCTTTTAAGGAAAAGATTCAAGGTACAGTGGGTCATGTAGACCTTTACTATATGTTAATGGTGTTGGGATTGCATGCTTCAAAAGTAGGAAAGTTTTATTAAGCTCCTATCCAGATGGCTTCACTATTGCCACTGTTTGTTTCACTCTTTTGTAATTGCTAAATGTACAGTGACTAGTGCTGTACTAATTGGGTGAATAAGATGGAAGATGGTAGAAGTAGTGTACACAAATTCTAAAAGTGTGCATGTGAAGCACTTGTACATTTTATGGTGTTAAATGTGATGCATGATGCTACTTTTGTTCAAAACTTCATTGGTTATATCATCTCTGGGTTTATTTTCACATGTTCTCTTAGCATTGATTCTTGTAAATAATGTTCATTATCCTTCTTTACTGGATTTGTCCAACTCTTTTGGTTAATCCCCTAAAAATATAAATCACATGAATGTGCATGTTTCATATATAGACATATTTTTAGACGCATAATTTCAATAGAACATTTGCTATTTCCAGGTGCCCTTCCCAGTGTCTCAGTCTGCACTTCATAAAGCAAGTCGAGCACTAGTTGATCGATCCAAAGCTGCGTCCTCAAGCAAGCCAGGGCACATGCCCAAGGCTAGAGCATTAAGGACACAAGCTAGCACTGGAGCAGCAACAGCAGCCGCCGCTGCAGCTGCTGCCGCAGCTGTGGCTGAGCCTGAAGAAGATGAAGAACTGGAAGAGGAATTTGAAAATCAAGAGGTTGCAACTGACTCACTACATGTCAACAAACAATCTGAGGAAGTTGATATGGTTTCTGAAGACAATTCATCTGCTATTGACAGTCAACCATCCAGCAGTGTTGCCGGAATGAAGGCACCAAACAGTTTAGAAACATCAGGTTAGTTTTTATAGATTTTCTGAATAGTAAGTAAAGAAATGTGCCATGTTTCTAGACTTGTTTCTCTAAATCTGGTTTTACTTCAGGTGACAGAAGAAATGTGAGGACTACTACCATCCTGGAAGCAATGAAGCTTGCAATGCTCGATGGAAATCCTGACAGTGATGACTCCCTTGAGAGGAAGATGAGCCGAAGATCAGAAAAGTTGTCTATGGAAATGCAGGTTCAAGCTATGGAGCGGGAAGATGAAGAAAATGCTTTGAGACTGGCCAAGGTACCTCCTTCTTCTATGAAGGACATCCATCTACCTCCTGCTCCATCTTTGGAGTTGACAACTGTTCAACTTTTGGCAAAATCAATGCCAGCTAACTTTTGTGCTGGATGTCAAAGAACTTTCTGTAACAATTCAAATCGAGATCGTCATTTGAAAGTGTGTCCGTTCCTTCTGCAGGTAAAGGAGTTTAAACAATCGAGTAATCAATTTGTTAACCTTGTTGTACTTCATGTTAATTTATTTGGTTTACTTCAACAGATTGCTGGTGAGGGTATTCCCAAGTTAAGAAAAGAGCTTGAGTACAGAAATCATCCACTGAACTTAAATGCTTTGCATCAAAGCCCTGTTGAGTTTGCTCTTCGTTCTGCACCTTCCCCTGATGAGAAATCAAAGCAGCAAACTGCAGAAAGGGCAGAGAAAGACAACCTTGCTGACAAAAAGACAAATAAGAAAAATAAAGACAAGAAAAAGCAAATAGTTGGAATCAGGAAAAGAGTAGTTCCAAGTGAAAATCCTGAAGGCGGTGTTATTATCAAAGAGTCTTTCTTGGTGCGAGTGGATTCATCTTCAAGTGATGCTCTGGATAATGATGCTAAAGATGACTCAGATGATGGTTCAGATACTGAAGTTCCAGTTAATGTCCAACTGACCAACAAAAACCGAAAACCAAGAAAAAGTGAGCATGTTGAGAAAATTATCATCAAACCTCCAGAGTCACCAAATGACACAGCAGACGTTTCCCCTAATGTTGATAAACATAGAAGAAAGTCTGGAAAAATTGCTGATGAAGAGGAGATCCGAAGGAAGTCATCTAAAACTTCACCTAGTGCTACAATTGATGAGGATGATTTACCCCTAAAGAAATTCACTCGTTCAAGGAATTCTAGTCCCCAGAAGGTTCCTGTTACAAGGGTAGACCGTGGCTCATCAGGTGGCGACAAAGAACAACCTTCTAATGTGGAAACTGGCCCTAGAAATTCACGTCAATCAGCTAGGACAAATGCTTCCAAGAAAACTGCATCAGATGTTTTGGATGCTGAAGCAGAATATGACACCGATGAATTTGAAGAGCTGTTAGACAAAATGGAACCTGAAGAAATCAAAAAGCTAGATCAGTTGTCACAAGCTCTAGAAGGTGATGATTCTGGTAGTTCCGATGATGATCTACCATTGGTTCCTAAACGGAAGGTGGACAATGAAAATTATTCATCAGATGATGATTTACCTTTGAAACCAAAGTCAAAATCAGACACAAGTACTGTTAACCTAGAAGTTGCAGAAAGTTCTGATGAAGAGGGAGACGCAAGTTCAAAGAAAAGTTTGAAAAAGAAGTCAACTGTTACTCCCACCAAAAAGCTTCAAGAAACTACAACAGAAGTGACTGATTCATCACCTGATCTCCAAACCAGAACTAAAGGAAAAACTAAAAAGTCTAAGTTAAATGAAGGAGAGTCATCTTCACCAGTAAAAGTCACGGTTAAAGTTTCAAAGGGTAAAAGTTCAATTACACCTTCAGATTTAGCTGATGATGATGTTTCACCAACAAGAAGAAGAAGTCTTCGGTCGAAAGAACTTGAAGAGAACCATGTAGAAACTGGAAGCAGTGAATTGAAAAGTGGTAGAAGAAAGCCTAAGGAATCTGCTGAGCAAGACTCTGAGCAAATTATCTCTGGGAAGAACTCGAAGAAACGTTCAAAATTAGAAAGTACCGAGTCAAGTGATCCCAAGGACAGCACGGATAGCACAGCCCAGGGATCTAATAAATCAATAAAGAAACCAAGTAAACAGCTCCCTGACTTGGTAGGAAATGACAGTCCTCTTAGAAACAGCACAGATATTCAAGATGAAACTACGGATGAAGCACATAGGAGCTCTGAGGCACCCAAATCAAAGAAAAAAGTAAAAACAGTCCCCGCTGCTCTTACATCTATGCCTGAACCTAATCCTGAAACAGTTAGTGAGCTTGATCCAAACCTAATAGGTGAGTTGACACCAAGATTAAGTAGAAAGCGTTTTAAGGAACTCTCTTCAACCCCAACTGCCACTGATACATCAAGGGGAAGTGTTGAGTCTGAATCGTCTCCACCGCCAGCTATTTTAAAATCCACTAAGAAGAAAAGCAAAACAAGAACCTCATCAGAAGAACCAGTTTTAGAAAACCAAACACCTGATGCTGCTTCTAAGAACAAAGCCAAATCAAAAACAGTGAAGATTGCTACTAGCCCACCTCAGGAGTTATCTTCTTCTTTGTCATCAAAGTCTAAGAAGAAGGTCAAGGGAAAATCAGATATTAATGAAGAGACTGAAAGTTTGGAAGAAAACCCTAGTTATGAAGATAAGAAAGATCCAGCAAAATCCAAGAAAGTCACAGAATCCTCTCCTGAAATTGATCCAAAACTAAAGTCTGCTAAAAGGAAAGGCAAGGGTGGAGTTGTTCAGGATGATTCGGAGGACTCTGCTGTAGGTCGAGGGAAACGTCCGAAATTGGATGAAAGTCTCGTTGACTCTGCAGATAATGACAGTGTAATTACTGGATCAGACTATTCTGAAGTTTCTAAGAGCAGTAGACGCAGCAGATTACGGGGCCAGGAGAACTCAAATGACTGGTCAGAAACTGAAAGCATAACATCAGCTTCTGCTGATTTAGAAAGTTCTACTGTGGGTTATAGATCCAAGTCAAGGCGAAGTAAGGAGGATACTGTCAGCAAAGCAAGTAAGAGAAAGATTAAGGAAAAATCTGACATTTCTCTTGAGGATGGAGATGACAATGAGAGTGAGCAGAAAGAAATGGACCTCTCTACAGAAGATTCTCAACCTGTCTCAAAACGAATGAGGAAAGTGAATGAAGCTGATGAGCCAATGGATGATGAAATGGCTATCATTAAGGATGATGACAACAATCATAATGCTGTAAAAGAGGATGCTAGTCAAGTTACATCAGAAAACGCAATTGTTCCAGCAACGAATATCAATGCCGACCCTCCTGTTGCATCATCACCAACTCCAGCAGAAGCCCCAGAAAGTGCCTCAAAACAACAAACCTCAGAAAGCCCGGAAAAAGATGAACTTCTTCCTGATGATGATGATAAAAAGACTACCAAGAAGAGAAAGAAGAGTTCTGTTGGATCAAATTTCTTCTGTCAAGTATGTAGGAGGCATTACTCTACTGCCTACAACTTCCACAAGCATGTAGGAACTGCTTATCATCGTTCAAATGTTGAAGCTCTTGCAAAAGAAGAGTTTGAAAAATCAAAAGAATCGGGGGATAAGTCTGAAAATGTTGACGTCCCAGAAAAGGTGACCGAAAATGAATCAGAGCCAAGTCCTATCCAAAAACCACCTGCTGATAAGGTGATGGATGCCTGCTGTCAGACATCAGAAGATGATGTTGCTCATTTATCATCAGAGACAGAAACAAACAAAGTATCATCTAATAAACTTACAGAAGGGGATAAATCTTCTGAAAGCGAAGAAGGTTTAGAGAAAGACAACTCAGTTCTCAAATCGCACAATTCAGTTGAAACAGTGAAACTACCCGAGCCAGCAGAACTAGCTAAGCCAGTGGAACCAGCTGACCCAGCAAAGCCTGCTGAACCAGCAAAGCCAGCTGAACCAGCTAAGTCAGCTGAACCAACTATTCCAGCTGAACCAACTATCTCAGCTGAGTCACCTAAGCCATCTGAACCAGCTAAACCTGATGAACCATCTGTTGCTATCAGTTCAGCTCAACCAATTCCACCACCTGTTCCAATGGAAATTGCTCCTGAGAGGGGAAGTTTAAATGAAGGAAATAATGAAAAAAGCAATCAAATTTCGTCTGAAACTCAAACAGCTTCAGAGGGAGTTGAAGCTTTATCTCATTCTACTCCTCTAAACTATCCGAGCACAAAATTACCTGTCGAATCTCAAGGGCAACAACATTACAACCAGCCTCATGAGTACAGTGAAGTTCGATATGGTCATCAACAGTATAATCAGTCTCAGTATCCGCAACATTACAATCAAAATCATTATCATCCTGAGCAGCACTATAACCAGGATCAACAATATAGACAGCCAGAGTCCAGTACCTCATACAATCAGCCGGACCAACCTCAAGTTCGCCAGTCTTATGACCAGAACCAACAAACCGCTCAACAAACTAGTCAATCCTTTGATCAGAGCCAGCAACAGCCGTCAAGTCTTCACTTTAACCAGCAGCAGCAGCAACAGTCTCAATCAAATCAACTTTATGAAATTCAACAGAACCACCAACAGCAACCTCAGCCTCCTCAAGTACAGCAACATCCGCAACAACATTCTCAACAATCATACAATTCTTACAATAACTCTGGCAACTGGCAGTCATCAGATTCAGCGTGGGGTGGCCCTTGGAGGGTTCCAGATATTGTTCCAACATACTCATCAGATGATGCTGGAGGAAGCATTGGCTTAGGTCTTGGTTCTATTCTTGATTCAGTCAATCAAGTTTTAAGTGGTGATGGTGGTATGTCAGATCCCTTACCAATGTATGCTGATTATACATCACTGAATGAATTGCAACAAGCCATTGGAGCCAATGATGAAGAAATGGCTGTCCTCAGGCAACTTGGTGAAGGTAATTTGCGTGAATTGATTGGGCATCCCCCAGTGGCTCCAGTAGAAGAAGCAGATTTGTTGGATTTGGATAATCAGAAGAAAGCCACAGAACGCTCTTCCTCTGGACCATCAACAAGTTCTGAGTCATCTTCTCAGACATGTCGTGTCAGTCCCTTTATATCATCTACTCGATCATCAGGCTCAAAGAGTGGTCAGTCATCAACTTCAGGGGCTGGTAAGATTTGTTCAGCTTTTACTCATTTTCTTTCTACTCATGACAGTTATTTAAAAGTTCTGTACTTAACTTTTCTCTCTCTGTCAACCTATAGGCCTGGCGTCAACTTCAGCTACAGCTCCACCTCGTAGCAAAGGTTCTTTATCCACTGGGCCAACTCTCAATGAACTGTATGAGGACAAACAAATGTGGTGTCCTTTCTGTCATCGTCGTTTCTTGGGCCTTGCCGCTATGAAAGCTCATATGGAGAGTTTCCATGCCCAGGCTGGTGATGGTAAGTGCTTTCTTGCAAGATTTTTATGTCTCTTTTTCAACAAAGCTTACTTATTTTTTTTCCATCTGCGCTAGGCCGAAAGTTTGAACGCCGTTCTTTGGCATTATCAACTGAAGGAAGCAGTGAACCTCGCCTGTGCTGTAGTGTGTGTAAAGAAATGTTAGCTGATGAAAAAGCTTTGGAAAGGCACAATGAAGAAATGCATACACCAGGTCGAGAACCTCAACCCCAAAATAAACGGTTTGTTTTTACTTTTGTCTTTAATTGTAGTGTTTTCAATTCGCTCAATACCTCTATATATGTACTACATATATTGATCTATCAAAATCAAACGCTAAAATTCCTGTTTTCCCATCGAAACAGTGAGGGCCTACGCACTCAGATGTCTTCAGCTCTTGGTGGCCTGCTTGATCGCGCCCTGAAAAGCTATCTGAGCAAGTCTTGCGGACCAAATGCTTCAAACTCTGTTGAAACAGACAAGAGGTATGTCTTTGTAAAGGTGTGTATATAGTTAAAAATTTTAGCAATGTAGATGAATGACCCCTTTTTTTCTTTCCTATGCTTTGCAGCCGCTTGACTTTGGGTATATTGAGCAAACTAGCATTGCGCCATCAATCAGGAAACCTCTCTCTACCAAGCGGTAGTGGCGTTAGTATTGGAACTATTGGTGGAGGGAGTGGATCCACTACAGACATGCTAGTTGGCCAGCTTGTTGCTGCTAAACTTGGAATGAGACGTAGCAGTGGCAGCATGCGCCGAAGACCGAGCGGGGCAAGTAGCCCTGGCACTGACGGGAGCTTTGGCTGCCCAGTTTGTCATGACAGGCAAGTATCAAATGTTAGCCCCAGCTTTCGTACCGTTAGACTTACGTGTAGTTTAGTAATATTACTTATTACGTCCTCAGTAGATTTGCTACCGTTTTTGACTTGACTACCCAGTTTTCTAAGACAATTTTTCATCTCAGGTTCCAGTTTGAAGGTGCTATGAAGAGGCATTTAAATCATGCCCACAAACGTTCATCTGATCTTCAAGAGGACAGTTTGTCAGGTACCCATTCAAATTACTTTATTCTTCCTCAACAGCATGAATACCTTTATGATTCATTTTGTACAGCATGTTAGACTTTGAATAGCATTGTTTTTACCTTTTGTTTTGATATCTTGACAAGTTTTTCATATTGCATTTAAAAGAATTTGTTGGATGATCTTTCTTATACCTTTTCAAGTTTTGTATAAATTTTTGAGTAAATTTGGTCAATTGTCATTGATTAGTTCTGCCCTGAAACTATGACTTTAATTGTAGAAAGATTATTCTGTAAAATTTTAAAAACATTTGTAGCAGTAGTGTTGACGTGTTGCTTTGTGGCCCCCTGCAGCCCCCGAGTCCCGGCCAGACAGCCCCATGGAGATGTGTATGGAGCCAGCAGTGGGATTGGATGGGGCCTTCTTGTGTTCAGGTTAGCTCAGTTGTGCTTTTGCATGAGACTTCATAGTCAATTAGTGTATCTACAAAGCGTGTTCATTGAATGATTGTAGATGAGCTCAGTAATTTGTTCTGCTCTTTTGTTATCCCTAGTATTTTTTTTATTTTTTTTATTTTTAAGTTATGGCACTTTAGATGTTATTTTGTTTGCTTATTTTTATTTATTTTATTTTTTTAACTATTTACAGTCTGCGGCATCACTTTCAAGACACCTAGTGAAGTTATGGAACATCAACGCTTGGAACATCAACTCAACAGGCGGACATCTCGGGAAGATGAAGCTGAATTAGACGCTGATGAACTTGATGCAGAAACAGCTGAGAAGGCAGAGAAGTGGATTGAAAACCATACCAAACTGCAAAGCTCACCAAAGGGGCGTCACCCATTAGGCAAGGATGTGAAGAACAGGAAAGTCGCCATTGCAGTGGAATCAGCCCTTTTAGAAAAAACTGAAGAAATGAGAATCAAGGCAGAGGCTGCCCTCAGAGAACTAAATCAAACACGCAAACCACCCAAGGGTAGTTCCAAAGAAGCCAAGTGGGGTGTGGATGCAGTTAAGTTCACTGTTACCAAGGAGCCGCCTCTTGTTGGAGTTTTTGGTCCAACCTTGGAAAATGAAACCAGACAAATAAGCATCCCTGTTGTTCGTAAACAACCAAACAATACCACACGCTTCTCTTTCATGGCTGAACGGAAGAAAGCTGGTGGCTCTAAAGGGGGAGATGATGGTAAATCAGAGAAAGAAAAGATCGATGTTTACGAGTTTGACGATGCGAACAGAGGGGCTTCCTCCAAGCAGCAGCATACTACAGACCCTACTGCCACCAGTGGGGATACGATCGAACCTCCAAAGAAGAAGAAACGTGCTCCGAAAAAAGAGACTCAGGCCAAAAAAGCTGCAGCAGAGAAGTCCAACAACACTACTGACAATGCCTCTGAAACTGGCGGAGACAACCCTAAACCGAAACCAAAACCGAAGCCAAGACAGCGACCGAGCAAAAAGGCGAAGGAACTTGCAGCAAAACAAGCTGCCGAGATATCTGCAGCCTCCACCCAGACGACATCAGTGTCATCTATAACATCATCTATCCAACCGTTAGATAAGAATCAGACCCCACAGGCCCAGACCCTGTCGCAGTCAATATTACCCCAGCAGCAACATCATTTACAGCAGCCTGCTGAGGCCTCAGCTCCTGCCCAGGCCCCTGTCCCGGTCCAGGCCCTGGCCCCAGCCCCGGTCCCAGTGCCCCAGCCTCGAGACCCCCAACCCCTGACGTCGGTAGAGGGGCCCCCGGCTCCCCATGATGCAAAGGAGCAGTCAGAGGTAGGCAATTCTTGTCGTTCTCCCCGAGCGAAAGCGTCTCTTAAACCTGGTTTCAGTGTCCTTGTCCGGGAGGAGCAGCCTCTGCCTCTTCCGACGAGAGCGCCCCGGCGCGCCAGCATGCATGACGTCACTGACTATAGTGTGTTTGATTTTAGCAGTGACGAGAGCACCACGGACGAAGAGCTGCTCATCCACCCCGACGCCCCCTCGGCCCGCTCACGACCTCGTGCCCCTGTGCGCCCTCGTGCCTCTGGCCCCGCCCCTGCCGCCCCTGCCCCTCGCAGTCTCGGCCCCAAGGCGACCCGGGTGAGGCAGCTGGTGGAAGAGGACTGGACCTGGCTGGAGGAGGACAGCGACGAGTTCGAGCGCGAGATGAGACAGCAGCGCAGCGCGCGGAGGAAGCGCGCCAAGCGGGCCAAGTCTGAGTCATTGGCCCAGGTCCAGGCCAAGCAGCTACTCAGATACCAAAACTAGGAAAGTATTTCTCTTAATCTCGAATGTGTAATGGGGAGATATGTTAAAACTGAATATTTTTTAGTCTAGTTAGCCACCAACTCAACTGGTAGAGGTGGGCAAGCAATGTGGCAGTGTGTTGTGTCCAGTATGTAGTCAATGCACTAGCATCTATCTGTGATGAATGGGAAATAGCCTTACAGCTATTTTGTTTTATGTGTAGTGACCGGAAGACTGATGTAACTGAGTAGTATGAGAAAATCTGAGAGAACAATTCCCTTAGCCATAAGATTTTCTTCTTTCTCTATACATAATGTTAAGGTTAAATGATAATATTCAATTGTAGAGCATTGTGCCAGTTTTGTTTTTAAAATATAAACTTGGTTCTATTTTTTTTCTTCTCTCAGATGAACATGCACTTAAAATATCTCTGATTAGGAGTGTGCGTGCGTGTATGTGTGTGTGTGTGTAGTAACCAAATGATCTGGTCTTATTTTGTCAGGTAAACATTTTGTACAGATACTGTTGACAGGGGTGAAAATTGTACTTTTTTCTTCTTCCATTGCTAGAAGTGGGAAAGCTGTATAAATAAATTATAGTTTAGTTTTGAGTATTTCTTTATAAGTATACAACTTTGTGATCTCGTGACAGAGAGCTCAACTCAAATGTTGAGCAGCAGCCATTATTTTGTGGAAAAGTGAACTTTCTTTGAAAACACTTTTAATTACTGCCAAGTATTTTAGTTTTATGAGAATTGTGTTCAAGTGACTAGCTCGATTTTCCTAATGGTGCTCATTTCCAGGATTTATTTCTCTATTGATACCTCTACTGTTAGTGATTGTATTTTAACTGTGCCTACTTGTACATATTCCACGACAATATATTATATAATTACTGCCAGAGAGTGCCTTTCCTCCCATGTAGAAACAAGAACAAAACTATTTTCATTTTTTGTTTATCTGTGCTTGAGTGTGTGTATATTTTCAAAGAGGGGCAAATAAACTTTATTGGTTACTTAGAACATATCTTAAAAACGCTTCTGTGATGCAATGGCACTGTCTTTTGGTGGACCGATATGTATATGTAAGCTGTCACTGCCAAATAGGGAGCTAAGTCCATCGTAGGTACTAATGCTGTGCTTCATTGTGTCATTTTTGTTTCATTTCCAATTGTTTTATTAATTTCAGTATTACTTGTACGTACTTTGGCTTCTTTTCTTTTTCTTATGGACTTATTTGTTGGTTTGGGTTTGTATCATGTGTACAGTAATTTAATTGTTATGCATGAGCTATAATTTTTTAGTCACTATGCATGTTGCACATACTTTTTGTGTTTGCTTGAAAGTTGAGCTTTCCTTTTCTTTAATCACAGGTTCCACCAAAGAAATCATTAATTTCCCCCCCTCTCCTTGTATATTGCACACAGATTTAGAATAATGAATGGTATCATAGTCAGCCTGAATCATAAGTCATACATTTTCTTCTAACTGAACTTGGAGTGACATTAACAATGTACATAATATCAAAGACTGTTTTCTATGAGTCCTCCTTGTACTTCTTGTGAAAAGTGTTATATAGATTAAATAGAGATGTAGTGAAATAAGGGTTTATATAAATGTACTAAAGAGGTAAATACTATTTCAGATAAATGTTAAATTTGAATTATGTAAATTATTAGTGTTTGTGTATTTTTCATATTGACCAGATAATAAATTGTAATCTTAATAAGAATAGAGGTCTGTGGTTTATTTGGCCAACACGTATCAAATCTACAAAATGTCCCATTACCAAACATATCAGAAAACAGTAACAAAAAGTAAAACACTCAGAACACTTGACTAGAAAAGTGGCACCCGCTTCGACAGAATACTGACGGCAAGAAAAACAAAATAAACTGTGAAGACAATAGGGATGAATTTGTGGGGGTGGGGAGTTCATGAAGGAGTGGTTCAGTCCGGACGGAACTTGTATGTGTTCTTCCATACTTCGAAGAGGCAGATGGACGAGTGGAAGTGCAGGAAGATGGTGAGCGGGATGGAGGCGTGGGTGAGGACGGTCCAGGGCCAGACTCCGAACACGTTGAGGTGCAGCGGGCGGAACTGGGCGCGACTCTTGCAGAAGGTGGCGACGAGCCAGGCGCACAGGTTGCCGTAGATGAGGAAGGTGATGTGCTCGCGGCCGGGCTTGTCGCTCCACTGGCGCTCGCCCACGCAGCGCGTGTGCCACGCGCGCAGGATGAAGTGGGTCTGGATGCCGGCGTGCAGCACGGAGAGCACCTGGGGGGCAGGAGAGGAGACTCGAAGCCATACGTGTCGAAAACGAACGAAACGGAGAGGAAAATTTGCAATCTGAATGCGTTATTGAAGCGCTTTCAGCTGCATGCTGCATGACAGCGTTTTATAGGAGAACACTCTTGGGCGATTTCCAAACACACTTCAACATAACTTTTCATTTTTTTTAAAGTAGGTACGCGTGTTCTTAAAAGTTTCGTTACGTTACGACCCCGTGCTCCGAAGCGGATCACACAGACAACTGCTGGCAAGGAGCCAGACTGATGGCGTTATGCCTCAGATATCGACAACACACCAATGTTGAGACATTTCTGTCGGGGCCAGGAAGGTCCCCCCCCCC
>NW_026267196.1:148167-160632 GCF_000697945.3 Frankliniella occidentalis
AGAACTGCTGGCTAGGAGCCAGACTGATGGCGTTATGCCTCAGATATCGACAACACACCAATGTTGGGACATTTCTGTTGGGGCCAGGAAGGTCCCCCCCCCCCCTTGCACAAGTCCACTCACTCACCTCCACGACGAGGATGCGTAGAGCCGCCGTGCTCCGCGTGGGGTCCTCGTTGGACTTGAGCATGATCATGCAGGCGCCCACGATGGAGAAGATGGAGTAGAGGTAGGCGCCCGTCTGAGCCACGAAGAGCAGGAACATGTCGAGGGGCAGGGGGTGAAACGGCACTGCAACGGGGAATGACCAATGAGTGTGGCCGAAGGCCGGGGGGAGGGGGAGGGGGCCGATGTAGCGACGCCTTACCACGGTCGACGCCGAGCCGGCGCATGCTGTACGCGGCCGTGGTCACGGCCAGGATGACGGCCACGTGCAGGCCGCCCTCCACGTAGGAGACGAGCATGTGCGCAGCGCGCTGGTAGCCGTCCGCCTCGCCCAGCGCGAAGAACAGCACCAGCGACATGATGGTGGCCACGGCCAGCACGATGCCCAGGAACATGCCGCGCTGCGAGTGCGTCAGGTCGACGGACAGGTGCAGCGCCGTGCGCCTCGGCAGTGTGCCCGTCCCCCCGGTCCCGGTGCCTATAGGGTCACATAATTGACAGATAATTAAAGAAGTTCGGACGTCATGAGGGGGAGGAAAGGGGGGGGGGGTAGCGGTTAAACTACCAATCAGGTGTTTGACAGTTGTTTGCTTTGCCATGGTTCAGTGAGCTCCGACACGAGGTTGTGGAGGCTAGTCAATGGATGATGGAAGCTGTCCGAGTGCGGTGTGGTCGGGGTCCGATGCAGCGAACAAGTACACAGCTCTGACAGCACAGCAGGGAGCAGGGCCCCGGCTGGCAGGCAGTCAGCCGCTGATAGCGCCTGCAATGCGCTGGGTAGGCCAACCCGCCAAGCAGCCGCGCGAAGCTGGCGGCCCGCCCCCACCACCTCAGGGGTTTGTCGGTCAACCGGAAAGGTTTCGGCGGCGCCCAACACCCGATGATGGTGTATAGCGAGATGACGAAAACATTTTGCGTTCGGCGATGCGTACCGGAGATCGTGGAGGGCGCGTGTTGTGGGCTCCTGGCCGCCGGGCCGCCGCTGGGCGAGTCGAGGTCGTCGTCCGTCGCATCGCCGTTCTCGGTCTGGTCCACCACGCGGGAGTTGCGGCTGCCGGTGCTCAGGTCCACCCGACTGCCCATCCTGCTGGCGCTGCTCTCGTCCTCGGACTTCCCCGCCTGGTGTCCATTAAATTGCAGGCAAATTACATGGATGTACGATATCGAATTTATACTGAGACCACGCTAGGAAAGAGCCTGGCTTATGGAAGCAGTTCTTAACTACTGCCTCCTCCTGCTCGGGTACTCGCCCACCCTGTCGCATGGACCCCCGGAAGCAGGTAGGCGAGCCACCGCTGCAGCAACACTAGCTCCACCGGGCTCTTTCCTAGCGTGGTCGCACTATAGTTATTGCACCCGCGGTGATCATCGTTTTGCCACGCCACTCTTTATAGTCAAATCACTCCTATTTGGACATACGTGTTTCCACATTTCGAAGAGAATCACAGCGCAGATGAGAGAGTACTCAATCGTGCAGGGGAAAAGGATGGGACCGGAGCTAAGCAGAAGGTTTCCAATCACGTCCTGTTCAGTGGACTCGATGACGGACTCGCACGCAGGATGAGGAGTAGACCTCGTCGAATTGTAGTCGGGACTGGATAAGTTTCCTCTCAGCCCACCCAGCTCATCTGCCATGTCAGGCCATTACATATTATTGGGAGGGTCAATTTATGGCAATTCCATTCTTCATTTTGAACCATGATTTTTGTAATGTATATTTCCTTGTATTACTTACCGTGGTCCGCAAGAACGTGCCCGCCCGTGCCGAGCTCGGCGATTTCGTGACGGGTCTCCTCCACAACAACGCTGAGCCACTCACAGACGTTGGTTGCTATCATGTGGGCCAAACCGATCCGAGAGATGCTAGGATGACGCCGGATTTCAGCAGCCTGGAAAGTAGGAAACATGTTAGCTTCCACCTACGGCATGTTGTAGATATGAACAAAGTAGCGACAGTTTAAATTTCGGGACAATGCCGCGCCTCCCGCGCCATATCGTCGAACCACTTTCACCAACCAATGAAAAGTAATACTCATGATTTTTAGAACTCTTATTTCCTGTAAATCTACTTTCCAAAAACGAAAAATAAAAGGCATTTTCGAAGTTAGTATTATACATGTTTTACTCTAAATCACCAGTTATTAAATGTAA
This sequence comes from Frankliniella occidentalis, assembly GCF_000697945.3. NCBI lineage: Eukaryota > Metazoa > Arthropoda > Insecta > Thysanoptera > Thripidae > Frankliniella > Frankliniella occidentalis. Next base: position 150,484 of record NW_026267196.1, read on the forward strand.
ATTCCAAAATTTGAGGAGGCTTTGGAGTTGGCAACGCAAAACGATCTGGGTAGTCTTTTGTTTTTTCTTATTTTGTTTGTTTTGTTTTTGTGTTTTGTTTTCTTCCACACTCCAACCTTAACCTGCCACCGGCATCAGACGGTGCCTGCAGCTTTCGGCCTACAGCGCGAGGATTTCGCGTCAATTTTGTCAGACAGGTGAAAATTTATCAGCATCATTTTCATTTCAATGGTTTTAGATGGGTTGGAGAAGGAGACACTTTGCTTTATTACGGTTTCCTCATGGTTTCCTGACTGTTGATTCCATGTCATATCAGTTGCTAGGCCATAGATCCAGATTGGATGTGTGTTTTTTTAAGGCTTTTGTCCGGTTATTCGTTATGCCAACATATTGAACGCGTTTCTTATGATGGCCTTACTTTTAAATTATCTGTATACTGTCAGCTAACTACTGGTTTATTTTTTGTCTATTTTAACAGGAGATGAAAAATGGCATCCCGAAGAGCAGCCCAACAATCTAATTTAGATCGCTACCATTGCTTATTTACTTGGTACAGGGGTTTTGATAGAGTTGACTCAAAATGGATGATTGACACTCTAGAAGACAAGCTATTAACCAGTGACTGTGAATGGCAGTCTATAATTTATCGTCTTGTATTGGCCTTTGAAAATTATCATTTCCATCAATATTCTGTGGCTAGAGATCATTTAGTAGAATGCGAAAACATTTTGTCTGACTCAGAATGTATTGCCACTTCACCATTGGTGAAACGTAATGAGGAATCTATCAAACATGTGCTTTATTCAACATGGCTACACATCATTGCCAAGGACCATTCCTATGATACATTTGAAGATTACCTCAAAGAAATCAAACTTTACAAATCTATGGGTGCCAGACAAAGAGCTGGAGTAAATGCTATTCATGCTGCCTGTCTACTGGAATATGGTTTGAAGGCAACCAAAAAGTCATTGGATGTTATCCTTGAAGCCATCAAAAACAATGAGCATGAGGGCCACTGGCACTACCTTAAAGGACAAATCCTACGATATGAAAGACTTTCTACCTGTCAATCCTCTCCGGTACTTCCTAAGGAACAGCAAAGTTTTGAAATGGCCCATTTTTATGATGAGCATGTGCCATCACACTGCATAGGGCTTGCAGCTTGTCTTCATGACTCAGTTAAAAATGTGAAGGGCCCTTCTGAAGTGAGAGACAAAGCAACAGGACTTTATAAGTAAGTCTATTTTATAAATTCTATTTTATAAGGGGTAAGTTTTACTGTAGACATTTAAGTTTTAATTACTACCTTTTTTCCCCTTTCAGAACTGCTTTAGAGAATTGGCCTAATTCTGCATATGTCAACTTAATGTGTGCATCTGGACTTTTGGCTTATTCCTACCCTGTCAGAGAGACTCGCTTGGCTGACAAGTGTATTGACAAAGCTCTGAAACTTGCCCCTCAGAGCTCACATGTTAATCTAGTAGCCGGAGTGTTTTTTAAGTATCCCAATCATAATAATGTTGCCGCAAATCGCAATTTCAACATTGCAAAGAAAAGATATTCCAGCATAGTAGAGAAAATCCAAAAAGAGTATGTTCATATGTTAAAGATTTTCTTCTTCCAATAAAATTATGATTGTATTGATACTAATGTATTTGTCATGTTGCAGAGAGTTTGAAAACTATCGAATTATTTTGGATAAAGCAATTACTGATCCTCCTCAACTACCTCATGTGCCTGCTCCTGCTCCTGCTCCCGTGGCAAATGAGAGAGTTAATGTCTTTGATGAAGATGTATTATCTGTCTATGAGCAGTTAAACCAATTTGCTGATGAAGATAACTATGTGATTAATTATGTATTTTAAAGTATATTTCTTTAAATATGCTGCAGTTTTTAGTGCCTATATACTTTAAAAATGTGATAAATCGAGTTGAATTAACTCTTGAGTGAATTTTGACTGTAAAACAAAATAGTTTTGTTTTCTTTTTCATGAATAAATCTGAATTTTGACATTCAAATGAAAAAAAATATTTTACTCTCTGTAATTATAAATCTGAATTTTCAAAATAAAACAAAAAACTTTTGTTCACTGTTTGTATGAATCTTGTACTTGATCTTGCTCTTAATTTCATGTAACTGATCTTGCCTCAACTTTGTTTTAAAATATAAAACCATTCTTTTTTCTCAAAAAAATATAAAAAATGCTTACCTTGTTATGGAAGAGCATGAAGTGCACTTGACCAAGTGTGAGAATTGCGCGACATGCTGGGAGTAGTATTTTTATTTGTTGTCCAGTTTGGTCACAGGGGTAATTTTGGTACTTCACCACTCCATGTGCCACCTCCAGACAACAATAAATCATGCTACCAATCCCGAATGCTGCCAGTAGAAAGAGACAATTGTCATCTAGAACACCTCAAGAAAGTTTATACTCTAGTTTTGTGATTTCTCTACATACCACTCATGGCTAGTCTCAGATACACACTGCCGTACCTCACCGTCTCAACAGCTCGAGTCTGTTTCAGCAATTTCAGCCGATACCGCATTCCGCGATTACCTTGACGTGGCATAGCATCACAAAATTATAAAACTTCTGAAGATGAGATAAACCAACTAATGGTATCACAAATGTGCCAAGTTTGCCTTGCATCTGCAACCAGCGCAGCTTTACCTCTCTTTCTCTTAACCGTCACTTTGCTCCTGTGACGCCAGGCTGACACGATGTACAAGTACATCATGAAGAGCAAGCTGACCAGGTACAGGTATAAGTAGAACGCCTAAGGAAACGACATCATTATTTTAATTTTTGACGTGTTGCGTAGTCGTCGTACTCTCATTTATCTCAGGACCCTACTCTCACCTCAAAAGATTGCGGTGTATCAAACGTGAGGACCCCGCAGACGGGCAGGGCCAATCCCATCAGCACGACTATCTTAACGTACTGGACGGAGATGACAGTGACGATCATGAGGCTGAAATGGGTGTCAAAAGATTTCTCGTCGAGTTTGAGACGGGCCCGACGCCTGGGGGGGTAGGCACCGGGCCGGGCCGCAGAGCACTTGTGTGTCCCCGATGCCTACCCCCACGGCGCTCCAGCATGCTGACTCAAGCCGCCCAGTTTAGTTCATAGGCTCAAAGCAAAGGTGCCCAGTGGTGCCCAGCTAGAGCAGACCGTTCGCCCATTTCCATTGCGCTCGTCGGCTCAAACAAATACGCCACTAGCTGCCGTGGTTGCGACTGAATACGTCTGAAGCCTTTGACAGGGAAGTCCTTTGAGCTCCCGCTTTGTTCTTCCGCGGCTCCCCTTTTGTTATCGAGAGAAAAAATTTTTTCAGTGAGTGAGCCAGACACGCCTAAAACGTGGAACGTGCTTTGCGCCGAAGGGGAAACACACCAGGCCGCCAGGAGGCGTGGTGGGATAGGCACCGCAACGAGCGCGTTACCCGCGTCATCATATCGGTGTTTCACCCAGAAGACCGTTTAGTCCATATAACCAAATTCAAAACCGACGAAATTTTAGCTCTTGGGACTAAAATTTTATTCGTGGTGATGAAATAATTTGGTCTAGATGACTTAATTTGATTGGTGCGACTATATTTAGTTAAAAATAGGGTTACTAAATTTTAGTCGGTTTTAGGAACTAAATTTTGGTTCTTACAACCCTGATTTAGTTGTATCAACTAAATGGTTCTCTGGGTGTTGATTTGAGAACCTTGAGCGTCCTGGACTTGCGCCGTGCGGCGCAGGGTGGCCCAGCCGAGCCGGTCCGATTACCTTTTCAACGGGTGATCAAGGAGCGCGTGGGCCAGGCCACCATGCCTACGCCCTGCGCCTTTGCGCGCCCCGTGTTTTCGCATTCCGCGCGCGATGCTGCAGACGAGCATGACCTGCTGACGGCGGCAAAGGCGCGGGAACGATTTGCTGGTCGACGGACACTGCGAGGCAAAACCGGCTGCCCCCCCCCCTCCGCACACAGACCATAGGGCAGGAACCGTGACTCACCCCTTGCATCCGCCTTCGCCGCTGGCAGTGTCTTCCGGAGGTCCCGGCCCGCTGCCGTCTTGGAACTGGCCGCCGCCGTGGTCACCGTCACCGTCATCGTTGTCCTCGTCGTCGACGTCGTCGTCGTCGTCGTCCTGGAGGTCGTCGCGGATCTCGACGGAGGGCTTCCCTGCGAGAGCGCTGGACGGTAGTGTTTAGAGGCCCAGCCGTTCTCGTCCAATAACGCCGCGCCACCGCCCGTCGCCCACCCCAGTCTCCTCACCTCCACTGCTGCAGCGCGAGGTGCGCCGTGGCCAGCGCGTCCGACGGCGTCGTCCTGAGCGCCGAGTCCCTGCCGTCGCGGCGCCGCGCCGTCAGCACGAGCGCGCCCGCGCCCGGGCTGCCCCCGCGCGCGCCGCGCACCAGCACGTCCACGTCCACGTTGACGTCTCCCGGCATGCTCACCTCGGACGCTAAACACATGGCGAAAAGAAACGATAGCAGAAGAGTTATAGAAGTACGGAAAACTAAATTCGAGCTGATGTTGACTTCTGGATGGCTTCGCTCTGCTCAGTCCACCGGAAGACCGTTCTTTTAAATAACCCGTGTATTTGGAAACTGAAGCCCGCAGGCCCGCAGGAGTGCAGCGGTCGCTGTAATCTATTCATGGGAGTAGTATCCCCGTCTGAACACGGCGGCCCACGCCTGGGGCGCCTGGAGCCTGGAACACCTCGCCTGTGAATAACGAGCTGTTGGCTGGTCGGCCTGCCTCGCAGGCGCAGGAGCCCTGCCCGGTAGTTCGGCCAGTTCCTGGCCTCCGGGACGAGGAGGGGAAGAGGGGGGTGAGGGGTAGGAACAAACAAACAGACGTGGTTGTGTTAGTCGTGATGGAAGTGGCTCGGACCCGACACGGGAGGTCATTAGCCGAGTACCTCGCCCACACCGCACCGACCTCTAGGGCCCACGCGAAAAAAAAGTTAGTTTCCCCAACCGAAACAGTAGCAGAAACCAGTATTTGGTTGTGTCAACTAACATTTCGTAGCGAGAACGAGGCCGTTGCAAGAGGAACTAACCCTTGGTTTGCCCACGGAAGGAACGCGTTCGCTCTCCCGACAACGACGTCGTTTCCCCGACTAAATGTTGGTTTCTGGAGCTGACACCAGTTAGTTGTCCGAAAATCAACTAACGCTTCGTCGGGGAAACTAATCTTTTTTTCCGTGCAGGGCCGGGACGGGCGGGGCCGAGGCGGCCTCAATGAGATGGTGCGCTTAGCCACGCCTCATTCTAACTATCAGAATGTACGCTCTGCAGGGATCATGCAGTATATGTCGCTTCCCAAGGAAAACGATGTCCATTTTTCTCAAATTCTTCAGTTATGTCACGGAAGCTTGGCGCCTGCAATGCGCAGGGTAGGCCACCCCGCATCACATGCATGCACTGCAGACAAGATGTGTTGTCTACCTAACAGGCGCTCTGAGAGCTTGCACAGGCTGAACTTGGCAGTTTCGTTAGAGGCCATTCACGTATTACGTCACACTTTTTAGCGGGGTAGGCGAATCTGTGACCAGTTGTGACAACGGGGGTAGAGAGGGTCACACCGTCACTCACTCCGCGCCTTTCCGAATCACTATTTTTGAACGAGGCGCGCCATCTGGGTAGTCAATATGAGAAAATGTGACGTCTTAGAGGAGAGGGGGGTGAGTCAAAATTGTGACTTACCGTGACAATAGGGCCGTGGGGTAAAAAAAATCTTGGACCTGAAAAACCTGACGTAAATTGTGAACGGCCCCTTACGACCAATGGCAGACGTACTTTCCGGATGATCCCCGATGGGATTGGTGGGGGGAAGGGTAGGATTATCCTGGGCTCAGAAGTAGGTTCAGGACCACCATTGGAATTAGGGACCCATGCTATTTGTACTCCCCCCCCCCCCCTCTCCACTCCGGGGCGAAATTTTCATGAGTTTCCTGAGAAGACGCAAGGTGCGTTTGAGTTTGCCTACCTAAGGAGCCATGGCCCCTAACGGGCAGAGCGAGAAAGGCAAACCGCGGCAAACCCGTCCGCACCTGCGTCTTTCCTGAATCACCCGGTACTGTAAGCTCTAATGGTGGCCTGGAACTTATTCTTCGGTGACCATGATATCCCTCCTCTCGACGGTTAACATTGCAGATCTTATCGAGCTCGCTACTGATCTATATCAGCGGCGCGGCTCGCGGGCCCTCGACTCGTCTGCCCGCGACCCATTCGCACGTGTCGGCCCGCCACGGGAAGCGCGGCGTAGCAGCCCGGCGGCGCTGTCGGGCCGCGCGAGGAGAACCCGGTTACCGCAGGAGTCCACACACGATTCCAGACAAGTAGTGAGAAGCCTGCTCCCTCCCGGCCAACTGCAGATCCGACCGGCCGGCGATAGCTTTGATGTGCAGTAATAGTGAGCGTGCGATGATCAAATAAGCGTCAGAGTTTGGCGAACAGCCGCACCGCGAGTCCAGGGCCGTGATGGGGCGGCGCTCGACCGCTCCATGATAGCCTAAAACCGGGGTCCGCCGCGGTCGCGGCGGTGGCAGGGACCAATGACTGTAGTTACGCTCCCATGCGCAGCCGTCGAGGACCCACACGCAGGCTCAACCTCAAATCACGAGGCGTCGACAACCGACTAGCAGCATGGCAGTGGGTCTTGATCGTTTATTTCGTTTTCGCATCCGCATTGTCATGCCCCCAAAGCCAAGTTCGTGGTCGCTGGTCGACTCGTGGGAATGAGCGTTCTGTACCATCATCCATATAATACTAACATTTAAAAAACCTCGCGAACCAAAGCTGTGCAATTAAAAAGGAAATACTTCGCAAAAAAAAAAGCTTTGCTATGAGAAGCATTTTCTGTGTTTTACATTAAAAATTGAATTATTTGTATTACAGATGTACCAAATGCTTTGCAGCCTACAAACTATAATTCGCTTGTAAGGATTTAACAGTGCTCTGCCCTTTGCTTTGATTTTTCCTATTGGTCTCATGAGATCAAAGAGCCGTCGACTCACTCCATCCCAGAGCCGACGCGGGAACTTTGTAAATCCGGTACACATACTGCTTGCTTGTTCATTCTGACTTAAGATGGATTCATTGACGTCAACGCCCAATGTAGTTAAAATCTCACTATTATTTTTTATTTTTTTTGGTGGAAACTTTTTCATGATTCATGGTTTGCTTGCGATGAGGAGGGCGTGACAGTCCGTCACACAGCTGGATCCACACGCCTGCGTGACGGCGCCGGGCCGCGGGCCGCGGGCCGCAGCCGGGCCAGGCCACTCACCTGTGTCGGGCGTCAGCAGGTGTGCGAGGGAGGCGTGCGGACCCGGGGCGGGAGCGGAGTGCATCGGCTGGGCGGCAGCGTCGGGACGCCCTGCGGCAGCCTCGGGACGCCCTGTCACGGCGGCGGCGGCGTCGGCGATGGTCGTCGACGGGCCGTTGGGCGCCGACGCCGCTGCTGCTCTTGCGGTGAAATCCAGGTTTGGGAAGTGCTGCCGGCGCGGCCGTTTGGGGCACTCCCTCGAGGCGCTGAGGTGCTGTGTGCTTAGCAGGACTCGGGGAGGTGCGGACGAACTCACCGGCGCGGCGGCTGGCGCAGTCCCGGCGCGAGTGGTCGCGGGCGCGAGTGTGCGATGAGAGGCTCAGCTCGCTGTGGCTAGCGAGCCGGGCGGGGCGGCGGGGCGGCGCCGGGCGCAGCGCAGCTCCACAGCTGAGCGGAGCAGGAGGGCAGGGAGCGCGGCAGCAGCGCGGCCCGCGTCGCCCTCCTCTCCGCCTCATCTCTGCTCCTCCTGCTCCAGGAACTGGTCTCTACTACCCGGGCCACGCGTTCCCCCGCGCTGCCCCACGCTGCCCCGCGCTGCCCCGCGCTGCCCCGCGCTGCCCCGCGCTGCCCCGCGCTGCGGCTCGCGTGTGCGCTATGAGCATTGGGACACAGAGTGGGGGCGGGGCGAAGCGGGCACAAAACCGCGCGGCACGGGGCACGGCGCTAACGGATTCCAGTCCCCTCCCAATGTCAAGGACGCCTCTTGCGCCTCACGACCAGCCCGACCAATATCTCTGCAACTCTGCAACTCCCAACGCGAGGCCATATCATTTACCGAAATGCAAAATGAAGCGTATTTATTTCTGTGTTTGTAGTGGTGCCGTTTCTTTCCGCTACTCTAGGGAATTCGACAGTGAACAGTGTTCGCCCTGCCTTTGCTGCGTGGAAATGGGGGAGGAGCAGGGGCAAGGGTGCTTCCCCTTTTCTCTGTGCGATTGGTGTTGCGGGGGGGGGGGGAGGGGAACGTTGAAGTGAGCGGGCAGCGGCGCAGACCACATGGCCCCCCGCCCCGGTCCGGCTCGGCCCACTCGTCTCGCTTGCGCCTAGGTCGTTAGGCCACGAAACATACACCGGGGCCTTGTGGGCTGACGGCGCGTAGAGGCGCAGCACGGACTGCACCACACAGACCCGTCCCTGCCGTGGGGCTGTCAAAATAAGATACGGTTTGGCCGACCGACCGACCGACCGACCGACCGACCGACCGTCAACCTTGGAACGACCAGGACGACTGAAATATCGTGTTCGGGGGTTTTCTCGCACGCTGAGTCCAAATCTGGTAGTGCCGATGTCGTCCAGGCCCCCGGGGACGTCATTGGGGACCTCCCGAGCAAACGCCGATGACCCCTTCCCACCCTTCCCACGACAAATACGATTCGGCTCCAAACGTCGTGTACCCCCGGCTGGTGCATATTTCTTAAAAGGCACCAAATATAATTATTATTAATAGCAAATCGCCCCATAATAGTTTATTATCCAGGTCATTTCATTCTTGTCACATGGCACTTCCCTGGCGTTGCCGCCTGGAGCCACACAACGATGCACGGGACGGGAAGCGAAGCATCCCCAAAGGATCACATCCTGGACAAGCGAGGCGGGATAGCCTACCCCAGGAAAGAATCACATCCCGCGACCACGATATGTCGGTGAGTATGCCGTAATTATTGCTCTCCCTCTTTGCCGTGCCGCGTCCCCTACCCCTCTCCTCCTCCCCACCCCCCCACCGCGCATTTCCCGCGCCTTTATGGAAACGTAAACAGCCAGGTGTCACGATCGGCGTTTCTGCCAAATACCGATAATACCTACTCATATAATTATTGATCATAAGATTTTAACCAGAATTTTAGAATGGACATCGCCGCTTTTCGTTATTAATCGCAAGGTATAGTGCTTACTTGTTTCCGGTCCGGAATATTGAATTGTTCCATTCCGGTTATTGTTAGGAGGTTATGCTCCTGTGGCTCAATTTTCACACGCACAATTAAGTTGTAAGTTATTTTTTGAGGCCGAGTAAATGATGCCCGTGGTGTAAATAACTTGGCTCACTGTCAGCTTTGTTGAAAAGGTGTTGAATGGGTAGACTCCTCCAATCTATGCAGGATGCATAATACTGTTGTAGGTCCTTATGCAAATGGATGAACCTGCCAGTGTTCTATCACATATCATATATTTTACTCTATTTTATTCTCGTGGAACAGAAAAATTTATTACTTTCTGATTGGGGTGCAAACCGAGTGGTACTATTTGCGCAATCCCTCAAACAATCAATCAATGTGCGTTGCAGATAATTTGCAGCTGCCCCTTCGTACTTAATGTTTAATACAGTACCAAAATTAGTTATTTGAAAGACAATAGTCATTTAGAGACGCATGGGGGGAGAGGTATTTAAAAGTGTATTGTATGAGTTAATTATATGTAATTAAAAGTTGATGAGCGCTAAAAGTACCGTTTAATATGATTGCAGGAACTTGGCCCAGAAATGTTCTTGACATGAGCAAGAGAAGTCTATGGAGTCATTTTACCCAAAAGAATAGGTGAGTTGACATGACAGTAACCGCCAACGCTGGTCCAATTTGTCTCTGTACAGACACTATGAGGAGCTTCCTTTCGTGTGCATCAAAGGGGTGGTATTTGATTTTGTGGTGCCCTGATTCTTTGTTGTTGATTTCAATCCTCTGTCAAAATCCAGGCTGATTTGTTAAAAATCTTGGCAATTTGAAAAATTGCTGGAATTGGTTTGGATTAGTGGGGCAGACTGCCTTTTCACATTCTCTGTCTAAATATCATGGTGCCGACCCACTACAGCAGAGTTCTTAGCCAGTGC
>NW_026267196.1:164540-168653 GCF_000697945.3 Frankliniella occidentalis
AGTAGGAGTCCGAATTTTTTGCTTTATTTCAAATTAAATCTACGCATTGTCATCGAGGAGCCGGCTCGGATAAAGGTGGGCGGGATGATTCATAATGCGGAAACAACGACGCAAACTCCTGTAGTCGAGTTCTGCACCGCTCTGCGAGGCATTGTGCCGTGCCGCGGGTTTCCCTCCCACCTGCGCTGGCGCTGGCGCGACTAAGGTGTCGGACGGGTAAGCGGCGGAGCGTGGGGCGGAGCGGGGGGCGGAGCGGGGGGCGGAGCGGCGGCACGGGGGGCGGAGCGGGGGTGGAGTGTGCGTAGTGGCGCGGGCCGCGTCCCGAAGGGTCAGTGCATTAATGGCCTCATTACCCATTCGGGATGGCCGGATCGGCAGTGCGGGCCGGGCCTCGGGTCGGGCTCGGCTGGGCCGGCTCGGGTGGCTCTTGGATGGGCCTCGGGTCGGGCTCGGCTGGGCCGGCGACATGGCCGTGGTGACGGGTGTGTGCCCCCTCGGGTGACGGGGCAGTCTGGTTGCGGTTGTCGGCGGGCACAGTGGTGAAAGTAGTGTCGTGCAGCGTATTGGTGTGTGTCAGTGTGCTTTTGAGTTCGAGTGCGTTGGATCGTCGCGTGTCGACTCGTCTGCCGAATAGCAGCCCGTGGTGCAGTGGGGCGAAGCGCGGCGAAGCGCGGCGAAGTCCTATCCTCATCTCGCTAAAGGCGCGTAGGCGCGCGAGGCCGAGGCCGGATTCAGGGTGGATCGCCAAAGCCTGCTGTCGGCGAGGACGAGGAGGGAATCCTCCACGTCCTCCGGGAGCGAGGCTCCGCCGGAGGCCGCGGCCACCACCACCTCCGAGTCGCGCCGGTCGCGGGCGCGGCGCAGGGCGAGGGCGCGACTGTCGAGCAGCCAGAGGCGCTGCTGCCGCTGCCTACTGATCGCGTGGCACGCTCTGCGGGGCTCGCTGGCCTTCACGTGGGACGCCTTCGCGCACTGGTGTGTCCAGCAGCAGCGCGCCGAGGAGCACGCCCGGGAGGGTCGTGGCCTCGTCCGGTCGTAGTGACGAGCTAGGCCATGGCCTCCAGCCTCGTGGACCTGGTGTGGTCCAAGGTGACGAACCACCCGCGCCTGGCGGGGTTGTGCGCGCTGCTGCTCGCCCTCAAGGTGTACTACAAGCTGACGACGGGCCGCTGCCGCAGCCGCCGCCGGCTGGACGGGCTCACCGCCGTCGTCACCGGGGCCAACTCGGGCATCGGCAAGGAGACGGCGCGCGACCTGGCGCGGCGGGGCGCGCGCGTCATCATGGCGTGCAGGAACCTCGCCAAGGCCGAGCGCGCCCGCGAGGACATCGTGCGCACCACGGGCAACGAGGACGTGCACGTGCGGTCCCTGGACCTCAGCCGCCTGGCGTCCGTGCACGCCTTTGTCGACGGCTTCCTGGAGACGGAGGCCGGGCTGCACATCCTGGTGTGCAACGCGGGCATGCCGGGGAACATGGGCAAGAAGTCGCAGGACGGCATCGACCTCTGCGTGCAGATCAACCACCTGGGCCACGTACTGCTCACCGTCAGGCTCCTCGGTAAGTTGGAGGAGGACGCTCTGCCCTTATTCCGCGATATCAAAAATAAATTGTGACGTGACGATGATGAGAACCCCGTTGTGCTACTAGACCTGATGAAACGGTCTGCACCGGCCCGGATCGTGTTCGTGTCGTCCATGATGCACGCCTTGTACGCCAAGCTGGACGTGGATGACTTGTGCCTCGAGAGCCTGTTCCCTTACGATCACTTCGTGGCCTACTCCAACACAAAGCTGTGCAACATCCTCACCGCCAACCACCTGGCTCGGCTGCTGCGGGGGACTGGTGGGTACCATTTATCTCGTGACACTCAACTGAAGCTCGTGCACCCGGGTGTTTCAGTGCACGCGGGTTTGCCTATTCACTGGGGAGCATGGTGCCGTACGGGCAGAGGGAGTAGGCAACCCCGCTGGCACCGCCCGCACCCCCGCGTGCACAGAAACACCTTTATTTTATTTTTTAGTTTACTGAACTTCACTCTTTACTTGCGACAGGCGTGACTGTCAACAGTTTGCACCCTGGAGCTGTCCTCACTGAAATCTGGGACAGGACGCCCAAGTTCTCTAGAGGCATCATTAAGGCCATCTTACGCCTCTTTATGAAGGTAAGGGTTGCGGTCGTGCGGTGCGACCTCGTGTCGTCTACGACTCCACTGTCGAAACGCAGCCTCCGGTAATGTGTCGTTCCGTTATCGCACAGGATGCAGAGGAGGGGGCGCAGACCACCATCCACCTGGCCGTGTCTGAGGACGTGGAGTACGTCTCGGGGAAGTACTTCTCGGACTGTAAGGTAAGTCGCGGAGCGTGAGGAAGAGAATTTCTCTCCGATGGAGTGGATAACAACAACCACTCTCCGATCGTGTTCATGTTTTGCTCTCCATTCTAATGCCCTTCATCGCGTCTTTCTTAGGAGGTCCTTCCCTCGGCCGCCGCGCAGGACGCAGACCTCGCCCGAGTTGTGTTTGAACGAAGCTGCGCCATCCTCGGCATACCCCTGCCCACATCCCCTAGCAGGCTGTAGAACTCGGTAGAACACCTCCGCTAAGGCGCGACCGTCGTTTGCCCCAGTCCAGTCAGTGATGAAAGAATGTCGTTGCTGGATGTTAAAACGAAATCAAGTGCCGCTGCGACATATTGAAACAACACCGGTGGACTGCGACGTTCCTACATCGTTACGGTGTCGCTGTGAAATCTATTTCTGGCTGGGGAAAGTGATCCTCCCTCGACGCCAACTCAATTCCCCATTCACCTTCTCTGTGGGTCGTTCCCCTGATCACCTATGCAGATGGGCGTGAGAACTGGATGAGTTGGTGCGCGAATAGGTAAATTGTCGTACTTAAAAAGTGTCACAAATTTAATATAAAAAGTTACAAATCAATTTGGTAATTACACATGGTTTTCAGTTTGTCCAGTAGTATGTGGCGTGTTTTGATTTCAATGCACTTTTTAGAAAATCGATGGTGGTGTATTTTCCCAGTGCACTCTAGCTATAAAGGACTATTTCGGTGGTATGGCGCGGAAGGGACTCGACGCAAGAACAAGGCCCATCGCCAGTGGTCCGGCGTCTTTATGTTACATTCGGCGAAGTGGTATGGGTCTTTCCTCCGAGCCACCGCCGAAGAATGGCTCATTCAGAAAATGATGCGTTGGGTGCTAAGTCCCAAACAGAAATGAAACAAAAATGATGATAGAGGTGACTCTCGTTAAGGTCTCTAAACGATATAAAATTCGCGACTTCATGGCGGAGAGGATCCGTATGCCTCATTCACTAGGGAGTCCGAACATCGGCCTTCAGAGGGGTCTGTGAACGGCGCCCAATGGGTTGCCTACCACCCAGGCGCCCGCGCCCGGGTCCTCAACTTTAACTTAAACAAGGTCCACAACGACGCCCGCGCGCCCAGTAACAACAAGCTACCTAACAAAATCACAGCATTTGTAATTGACTAGACCAGACTCCGCCCCGATGTGGGCTGCATTATGTCTTTGCTCGTATCTTTTACACTTCACTCGCACGTCACTTGTCGGGCTTCTCGACCGGGTCCTCTCCATCGACGACGGCGCTGGGCGCGCTTGGCTCCTCCGTGGACGCGTGCGTCTTCGGGTAGTTCCAGGGCTGCACTTGCGTGGAGCCGAAGATGACCCAGAACAGGTTGCCCAGGTAGTACACGGCGGCCGCCAGGAGGAAGACCATGCTCCACCGCGACGTGACCTCCTGTGAAACAGAACGTAGATAACACGAGCGGCCCTCGACTGGCCTTGGGTGTTGCTATCTCTGCAATTGAGTGCCGGCCAATTCAAGGTGGGGAAAGGGGGAGTAGATATCCCCTGTTTATTTGTTTTCCTTAGCGTGCACCTAACGTTCGGCAGCTGCGCTCCCTGCAGGTTTATCTCTGATCAAGTTACAATAAAGGTGACCCAGTGGTCAAAGATGTTGCATAAGTTTTCACGGCACATCTTTCTGCCGTGTACTGTCGATTCACTCTGGTTGCGATAGCCTGAGGGGGAACCACCGACTCCACCGAGGCCTGACTGTCCTAGGGTTTTTAATTGTCCTTA
>NW_026267196.1:168703-169567 GCF_000697945.3 Frankliniella occidentalis
AAATACCTGAAAAAGAATGGAAAAAATCTAAGTTAAATTCAAATTATCTCAGAGTTCAACTTAAACATGTTCTGGTCCATTTGTATCATTGTGACGCCAACTCATCGAATGAACTTTCTATGTTACAGGTGGCCAGCATCAAGTCCAGGTGCATCCCTTTGGACAAGAACCAGCATCACTCCTTATTTTACTTCAACTGTACCATACAATTGAAATAAATAGCAGAATTACTGTCAGTGATTCCTAATGATTTGCCTCCAGTTCTGCACTAAAATTAAAACACGACTACATAATTTAGGCTCAAGTAATATGCCGTATATATGGAATGAGAATAAGCAGTAAAGAAATGACAAGTAACCCCCAAATAGAAACAATACCAAAATAAACTTTTACCAGACTTCGACAACCATAAATGTACTGGTATTTTATGTTAACATCCTATTGAAAGTCAAAACTTACCAGATTCATTCCTGCGATCATGAGAAAAAGGAGCGATTCCTCCTGCTGTGTGCTGCGACGCCAACTCAGCATACTGCAGATGACACATAGGCTGCTTTGCTGATGTCCAAGTCAGGTGCACCTCCAGGCCGATCCTCCTGCAACAAACCAAAGACGCAATTTTATAGGCGAAGAAACAGGATGCAAAAGAGGCAGGAAGCACGCAATTTCGACGGAGGAGGTCAAAGCCGACTCTCCTAGACCAATTCCAATCATTTCCAGCGATATTTATTTTTTTCATTTTTGGCCAAATTTACAAAGGCGCCTTCCCATTTTTAGCAAAAATGGGTGGGTCGGGATTTCGACGGAAAAGTAGTCGAACCGACAGGGGTGAACCAGGGGACCACAAAACTACTTTTGGTTCCG
>NW_026267196.1:175630-179742 GCF_000697945.3 Frankliniella occidentalis
TTAGCTTTAAAGGAAAAAACGTATTTGGACTGAAACGTTTTCCTCGTCTGAACTCACTCACCTCCTGCGTCAGCTTGCCGTCGTCGTTGCCCGTGATGAGTCCCACCAGGATGGGGGCGATGATGGCGACGATGGCGGCGAGGCAGTTGGTGACGCCCATCATGGCGCCGCCGAAGTTGGGGGACATGTCCATGTGGTTGCAGAGGTAGCCCACCAGGGTGCCGGCCTCGAAGCCCACGGCCACGCACAGCAGCACGACCGCCATGGTTTGGGAAACGTCGAACAGGCCGAGCAGCAGCATGGTCGTGCCCGAGCCCCAGTGAGCTGCGGTCACACATCAAAGCCCTTCTCTCACTGTCGAGCTGTCGAAGCGAATGAGCTGAGCAGCATCCTTTGGCTGGTGCGGTACGTACCCAGCGACTGGAAGCTCTTCCTGGACACGTTGTGCGACAGCCACCCCTGCGTGTTGACGACCTGGCCGAACCACCCGACAAAGATGGAGGTGAAGGTGAGGGTGATGTAGGGAAGCGAGGACAAGAGTCCGTTGTCCTCGATGTTCTTGCCGAGCACCTCCTTCATGTACGTGGGCATCTCCGTGAGCAAGACCCAGTGGCCGAAGTTCTGGCCCATGTGCACGATGATGAGGGCCCACATGGGCAGCGACGTGAAGATGGACTTCCACGGCACTGGTAGCCGCTGCAGAGGGGGAAAAGAGACCGGTGAAAATCCGAAAATTTTCTGGAAAATTTGGCGACTTTTCCACAAGAAATGATAAAATTCAAATACTTCAAAACAAAATGGGGAAAAAACAAAACTTTCTAGGAAAAAATTGTGTTAATTTGTTTAAAACCTTGAGGATTTTTTTCAAAACTGTTTTCCAGAAAATTTAAATCCCTTGTCGAACAGTCTTTTTGCCTTACCTCCTCCTTGCTGGAGGTGTCGCCGAGGGCCCCCTCGATGTAGCGGCGCTCGTCGGGGTGCATGCGGCTGCAGGTGGCGGGGGAGTCGGCGGCCAGCAGCGCCCAGGCGACGCCCCAGACCAGCCCGATCACCCCCGGCACCCAGAAGGCGGACGGCCAGCCGAGCGAGGAGGCCGCCAGCGCGCCGGACCCCGCCATGCTCACTACCGTGCCCACCGAGATGCCGTTATATACGATGGCCGTGTGTCGACCGCGCTCGACCGGCGGCGACCAGCGGCTCAGCATGGCGTGCGACGAGGGGTAGATGAAGCCCTGCACCACGCCCTGCGCCACCCGCCAAGCCACCACCAGCTTCCAGCCGCCCCACTCGGCCGCCAGCGACGTGGTGGCCGATAGCACCGAGCACGCCACGATGCCGAAGAACAGGAACCACTTGGGGCCGTACTTGACGGCGAGGATGCCGGCCGGGATCTGGGTGCAGATGTAGCCCCAGAAGAAGGATGACAGGATGAGCTGCTTTTCCGATGACGCCCAGTCGTACGTCTGCGAGGAAAATCGTTGCTTAGTGTGCCAGGCAGGTAAACTGGTGCCATTTTTGGTGAAAGGTCGCCGTCGACTACGGAGCACCTGGAGCAACCCACCCACCTTGTAACCGGAAGAGGACTTGCTGTCGGTCATCTCCACGATGCAGACTGACATGTTGATCCGGAAACAGTAGGCCATGGAGAGGGCGAGGAACAGAAGCACCACTTGCAGCTGGCGCCATCCCCACCCATAGGGCAGGTCTTTTGAGGTTTGCTGGTCCTCATATATGATGACCACCTGGCCACGAGCTGAAAACCAAGGGGGGGGGGGATAACTTTATTAAAGTGGGGAAAAATCATTTGGGCGCGCCAAAGCGGTCTGCGGCCAACACGTTGGTCTAGGTCAGGGAGGAACAGCAGGCTATCGCCCGTCCGACCCTACTGTACAGTGTTTACGTAAACAAGCGGCCACAGGTGTGAAACTGGGCTGCTGCTGCGCCGCTACTAACAGGCATACCCTTCGACGACTAAAAATTCGTGGTATTCGTGTGAAAGGGATTCTGAAATGGGCCTCGAAAGAAAAGAAATGGGTGGTCGGCAGATTACAGATCCTGTACGTCTTACGTTACGTCTGGGATTCTGAAATGGGCCTCGAAAGAAAAGAAATGGGTGGTCGGCAGATTACAGATCCTGAGCCCTAAAGAGGCGGCGCGCGGGGCGCGGCGGGTGTGGGCGGGGCGTTGATAGCCGCCCGCTTGTTGTGGACGACGTAGGCGTGATAGTCGCTAATCTGACCGCGGGGCTGCCGCGCGACAATTTAGAGAATGACTTTACAAACAAGGCCGCGCCGCGCCCGGCCAGCGACACACTATACTTCCTATCTCTGTCGCCGGCGCCTCATTCGGTGAGCGGAGGGAGAGGAAGCATACTGAGCAGGGCGGTACAGCGCTTTGTCTCGAGAGGGAAACGACTCTGACATCTCGAGCGCACAACGGATTACCCAGGATTACTTTCGGATAACCATCGGATGGTCCCGGATTGGCCCCGATTATTGCTGGATCTCCCCTAGATTACCCCGGTTTACCACCGGATTACCCCTGGATTGACGCCCGGGATAATCGCAGGATAACCCTCGGACTATCCCCTACCGCGGCCTGACACTGGCCGAGTCTAGCGGGTTACCCAAGTTATTTTCACCTCGGCTTGACTGAGACCTCGCGTCGGATGGCCGCGCCAAGTAGCGTCTATGAGACAATGCTACCAGAAAAATGATTTGGGACAACCAGTTTTTTAAACTCTTTAGAATCGTGAAAGGTGGAATAATAATTTTCAATATTAAATAAGTGAAATCCCTGGGTTTATGCATAGTCTGTGGCCCAGCACCTTACGGAACTGAGAGAGTAGGCAACCCGCCCACCTGTACGCATGCGGTGAAGTATCACTAGGCGGACGGGGTCCTTCATACACCTTATGTACCGGGTGTAACTGTGAATGCGCAGCAGTGTTGCGAGATTGCATACCCGCCAGGTCTGCAGGGGCCAGGGCGCCTTACGGGCGAATTGGGCAGGCAAACCCGCAACACTGCTGCGCATTTACAGTTACACCCGGTACCGTGTATCAAGGCTACAGTACCTATCACGATGTTGTAGGTTTACGTAGTCCAGGGGCTAAGGTGGGCGTACATCACGGAAGGAGGTATTAGACAAATCCGCACGCTGCTGGGGTGTCGTGGTCTTGACGTGCGGTACGTAAACAATAATATTGTGGTGATCACCACGGTGTACTTACCGTTTGGGTCGGTCGTGCCGCCCACACCAGCAGCATATTGAGATACTATCGCTTCTGCCTTCTCCTTCTCGGCGGCCGACATGTCGTCGGAGAGAGGTGTCTGGTCGGTCCTCGAGGCAGATGGCAGGGGGGATCCTCGCGCTGATCTCGTGCGATGCTGTTCGTCAACTGACCGACAGAGGAGCTCGGACGCCGACCTCCACTCGGTGTAGTTCGCTAAACCCCACTGGGGAGCCTGCCAACGGTGGCACCTGGGCGTGAAAAGCGCAGCACAGGTTCGTCAGAGAGCTGAGTCGTGAGCGTTGCACGAGACTTTAACGACTCGACGCACCGGCGCCGATGCTCAAGCCCGACACCCGGGCGCTATATAAGGCTCAAATAAAAACGCCGGCAACCACGAGTCGTCCACCAATTTTCTTGCCATTTTAGAACACAAACGTTTTTCGTCGGCCTGGGCTGACTGACCTCCTGACCTTTTCTCCACTAGTCGACGATCAGCTGCCCGCCGAGGTGTCCCGTGTCGTCTTGCCGTCCGCTTCGCTCTGCTCCGCTCAGGCTCAGCAAGAGCCTGTCTGCTTGCCGGCGACGAGAACGACGAACGAGTGAAGGGACGGGACGGAGACCGCCACCGGTGAGCTGCTGCTGCTATCACTCGTCCCACTCGTTGGTGCCACCCTGGCCCGGGTCGCCCCCGCCCCCTGCTCCTGCAGCGGCGTCTTGGGCTAGCTGGCTGCACAGAGGAGAGAGGGGGCGTGACCGAGACCGCTTATTCGTCGATCACGAGATAATCCGCACGCCACTCACGCTACCCAGGCGCCATAAACGGGACAAACAACACCTCGCGAGCGGGCTGAGAAAAGGGAGGAGGCGAGAGGTGGGG
>NW_026267196.1:179909-181795 GCF_000697945.3 Frankliniella occidentalis
CCACTTCTTGTTCTGATTGTTCTATGTGGTTGGAACTAGGAGCTAGCTCACACCTCACATGGAGCTCGCAGCCGATAGTCTCAGCATTTCAATTATTTTTTTGTGGTAAATATTTGGTCAGTAAAAATAAGTCTCACTTAAACGCTTTTGAGTGATAAGTTTTTATTTCAATTAGAAAGTAATACTGTAAGACAGTTAATGATAGGGCCTAGAGCCATTGCCTTGCACACATGTTTTCTTATCAGAAATAGTTGGGAATAACACTAAATAAAAATTGCTGTCTTCTTTTCTTACTGTCTCCTAATCTATTGTGTGAAAAATAGTTCTTATTATCATAGTTTTGGTTTTGAATAATAATAAAAGTCGTGTTTGTGACTAATTGTTTGTGGGCCAACTTACACTCACCAGGAGAGTAAACACCTTTTTCGTTTGTCAATAACTCAATATGTAATTTAAACAGTCTTTCTGAACGTTGCATTTAACTTAGCCTATTTTAAATAAATAAATACATTGATTTTGTGTAAAACACCATGGTAAAACACAGAACGATTAAAAAAACAGAAACACACTCTACACAACACTCCAAAAATAATTTGCTGCCTCAGTCTACATTGAAGAGGACTTGCTGTAGCTTCTTCCAACTGCCCGCAGTTTCTTCCTAACCCTCGGGGAAGTCCACTTTGAATTGCCCCCTGAAAGAGGTTTTAAGTCCTTCGATGAAACACCCTCGTCCACGTCATCGGCTTCTGTTTTGATCTCCATTTTCTGCAGATGAAGACAGAGAGTAAGGAAACGTTATTGTAATGGTTGATGGCCTTAATCCTTCAACCGCCTTAAAACGTGTATTACCTGGACTACCAAGCGCAGGAGCATGTGCTGCGTCTCCAGAGCTGTAGTTATCTCCTTCAGCTTCTGTTTTGTTTTCATTAGTTCTTCACTAAAAATGTCCTCTGGGCCGTCCGTGATTGAATCCATTTCTAGCAGCCATACAGAAATAATGCCATTTATACAATTGCTTTTTAAAACCAAAACACACACAAAAAATACACATTTATTATCCGAGCAGACTGAAGGAACGCACCATCATCGTTGAAGGGGTTGCAGAACCATTTCCGGAACAGGGTATCAATAATACCTATCCTGCTGCATTCATTGTTAGGATACTCAATTAACTCCATCTTATCAACTTTCTCTAGCATAAAGTGGGGCAGTTTCCTTTCTAGTTCTGTGTGAAGCACGACCTGTGAGGAAAGTTCAAGGGAAGAGAAAAAAGTTAAGTTGTTTCTCTCTAGATATCACTAACAGATGGTCTCGTCGACTCGCGGGATTAGTTCTTGTACCTGCATGGCGAGTCGCTTGAGCTGGGCGTTCCTGCGCACACTCTCGATGTCACCGACTGCCAAACCGATGAGCAGGTTCATGAGGAGGATGGGCATGATGACCATGAACATGCCCAACACCAGGAACGTGGTGAGCGGCAGCGGCAGCCAGCGCTGCTCCGCGTCCTGGATCAGGTTGAAGGGTTGCACGTACGTCCCCAGGAAGTCGATCTCCCCCAGCATCATAGAGAAGATGCGGATGAGCGACATGGGCACGTTGTTGAACGACAGGTGGTTCCCCTGCACACAGAAAAAAAATGAGACATTTCAAAGGTTGTTTTTTTTTTCTGGGACAACATTCAATTGTATTGTGCTGTTGAGTCGGCAATTACCCGAGAAAGGAGGATGTAGAAAGCCAGGCCGAAAGCTATGATAAGTATGGAGAATATGAGCAGGACTTTGATGAGGGTCTGGAGAATCTCCAAAAACATGACGACGTAAATCCCCACTCGGTCAAACCTGCAACGTCAGATGTCTCATTACGAGGTCTGCGCCAGTAATCCATTC
>NW_026267196.1:193610-195191 GCF_000697945.3 Frankliniella occidentalis
GCAAGCTCACCTCGCCAGCAGGAAGTCAACGGCCTCGAGGGCGCTCGCCTCGACGGCGACGTGCAGTGGGGTGTTGCCGACCTTGTCCTGGATGTTGAGGTCTGCACCAGAGAAAAAAAAGGAGGATAACAATCAATCAACACACGCGCGCTTGGGGGACACTATTGGGTGTTGAAGAGGGGTCCTCGCGTCGCGAGTAAATAGGGTGATAAAGCAGCATAAAGCGGCCATAAAACGTCGGTCCGGCCCGGCTCGGGGCACGCGCCGGGACACCACTAGGGCCCCGCAGCGAGTGCAGGCATCGGATGCCACCATCACCGCAGAAGTGAGAGGCAGAGTGCCACAAAAAAGCTAATTTTAGGCCCACCGCTCGCCTTTTGCGTTCGGTCATGACCGATCCAGCGTCCTCATCAGGAGGCCACGAAAGGTGAGCAGAGGTCCTAAATTCTCTCTTTCTGTGGCGCTCTGGTGAGAAATCTCACTTAGGGCCACATCACTGGTGAAAAGTGAAAAGAGCGTAAGTCCAATGCACAGTCCGTGGACTTACGCCCTTTTCACTTTTGACCAATGACATATTCCCCGTCACTCCCATTCGCGTTCGATGCCCGCTCGCTGCTGCAGGGCCCGGCCCGGCCCGGCCCGGACGCCTGCGGGGCCGAGGATAGGCAGCCCGATGCGCGCCGGTGCGCCGTGCGGCCTACTCGCCGGGCGGGCTCGCGCTGATCGCGCCGCCGGGACTCACCTCCGTTGTGCGCCACGATGAACTGCAGGATGTTGATGCGGTTGCGCGCGGCCGCCTGGTGCACGGCCGCCCGGCCCCGCGAGTCCCGCACCGTCAGGCGACGCGGGTCGGCCAGCAATAGCCGGGCGAAGTCCTCCAAGTTGCCGCTCTCGGCCGCCTGGAGACACAAGTTGGAGGACCGGCGAGGTAGGTGGGGGGCGAGTCGTCATGCAACGCGACCGGCGTCGGAACAAAGAGAAGGCTATTCACGGTCCAGAGGCCGGCATGGCCGGCCGCGTGAACAACGGATATAGTCCTGGCCTTTCATCTTCCGCGCCGGATCGGGGCGGTTATGTGCATGGCACGTGCACACCGACCCTTACACAAGAAGACTGTACCCCCCAAAAACGAACAATTGAACTTCATAAAAGGTTGTCACTCCAAGAGGGATCCAGCTTCATCCCGTCAAACCGTCGGCGTCTCCACTATACTCCTACGCTACAACGCACCCATATCCGCGTCCGCGTCCACCAACATACACAAGGCCCTAAAGTGGCTATGCTCTTTTCTATTGCATGCTGTCTCTGCCGGGCATGATTGGCTGCAATTAAGACGAGCCGAAAGCGGGCGCCTCAGACCGCTCAGCCGCTGGCATCTTCTTAACTCCCACTCTCTTGCTTTCTACTGCTCTCTCTCTCTCTCTCTCTCTCTCTCTCTCTCTCTCTCTCTCTCTCTCTCTCTTTCTTTCGCTCTAACTGCACGTCACCTGATTGTTATATTATACTCCCGTGGGACCAATCAACCAACCAACCAACCAATCAATCAATCAATCAATCAATCAATCAATCAATCAATCAATC
>NW_026267196.1:196040-204635 GCF_000697945.3 Frankliniella occidentalis
GGAGAATCTCCAAAAACATGACGACGTAAATCCCCACTCGGTCAAACCTGCAACGTCAGATGTCTCATTACGAGGTCTGCGCCAGTAATCCATTCGTATACGAGGGGACTGGAATCACTCCCTTTTTATTTTCGTAGTTACACTGTACCGCATGCAGGCGCGTGCCGGCGGGTGGCGCGGGTTTGCCTATCGTCTCTTCATAGCAGCTATAATGGCCCCTAGCGAGTAAGCAACCCGTCCACACGCATGCGGTGCAGTACAACTAGACAGTACGGGTTTTTTTCCAGCCACCGCCCGCTACACAAAGGTGGCCCCACGATGGTCACCCACCACACCCGTCGCGAC
This sequence comes from Frankliniella occidentalis, assembly GCF_000697945.3. Lineage (NCBI taxonomy): Eukaryota > Metazoa > Arthropoda > Insecta > Thysanoptera > Thripidae > Frankliniella > Frankliniella occidentalis. The sequence goes on from NW_026267196.1 coordinate 196,386, forward strand.
CCGTCGCGGCCCGTCGCGTCAGTCACGAAGGGTGTAATGGGTGCGACGGGTGACCATCGTGGGGCCACCTTAACTATAATCGGTAAGATTTTGCCGGCGTGCGCGCGCTCACCGCTGAAGAAAGAGCAGGAGGTTGAACCAGGCGAGGAACACCATGAGGGACGCGAAGGACACCTGCTGCTCGCGGAGCACGCCCGCGAACATGGGCAGGACGGTGAAGGCGGCCGACGAGTAGAGCAGCCAGGGCACCAGGTTGCTCGCGTCCAGCAGGTAGGCGCCGCGCTGCTGGTACAGCTGCAGCAGCTCGCGGATCGTGTTGATCACCACGTAGATGAGGATGATGACGGAGCACGCGTACATGAGCGGCGTGCCGGCGAAGCGGTTCATGTCGTCCATCTCCCACAGCGGCATCGGGGGCATCGGGGCGGCGCGTATCTGCAGGGCAAGCGGCAGCAGAGGGTGTCGAAACAAATGAATGCTGTCCTGGCAGAACTAGGGTCATCCCGGCCCCTTCCTGCCAGCATGATAGGGGATCGTCCAGAAAGTACGTCCATTTTTCTCAGATTCATTCCGTAAATTATGGTAGCTTGGCGCCTGCGATGCCAAGGATAGGCCACTCTACAGTGCACGCATGCACAGCGGGCAAGATGTTGCCTACCCACCAGGCGCTAAGACAGTTTCCAATGGTTGAACTTGGCAGTTTTCGTAACGGCGAATGACGGACGTACTTTCTGGATGATCCCTAGTAGGACCTACTATTATGCTGCCAGTTAGGTAGACTGCTTCGTGGCAAACACTGCAAACACCAACTCACCTCCAGGCCGTCGAGCCTGCCGTGCCTGCGCCGGTCAGATTGAAAGCCAGTCTCTTCCTCCATGATCGGGTCTGGAAAAAAACCACACATTCATGAAAGAAACAAATATTTTGTCGAGTTTATTTGATAGCTACGCGCTACACTAGCACAGCCGAGCACAGCCTTACCGTCGGTCACGTCGACCTGCGTCAAGTTGGCCGCCTTGTTCCGGTCGTGCTCGTGCATGAAGCACATGAGCTCGGTCGAGAAGCACGTGACGAACAGCAGGAAGATGGAGTAGAGCAGCAGGTTGGTGAGGTGGAAGTACTTCCCGTACGAGTGCCACTTCATCTGGAGGTACTTCTGCGAGAGCGGGTGCGCCAGCAGCTCGACGCGCCCGTGCACTACCATAGCCTACATGGGCGGAGCAGGGCATTGGATAGTGAGTGGCAAATATAATTCGTTCGACCCGTGAATCAAATAAATCAATACACGACATTACTGATACTTTATTCGGAGCCGAGAAAACTCTCCTAGTCAAAAGGAGAGCACAGCCGGTAGACTAACGTGATTTGCCGTCGACGGTTGAGGTACTCACGTTGATGGTTTTGAGGGGCTCGGGGTTCCAGCGCGGGTTGGCCAGCTCCTTGCGGCGCATAGCCACTTTTCTTTGGGACAATTTGTACGGGAAGAAGTCGTACTTGATCTGTGGGGGCAGGCCAAGGCACGCAACATGCACTACTCAGCAAACGCCACTACGATCACAATTCTCGATACCGTTTCTGGTTCTCTGTACGCAATGTTTCAAAATAAACCTCCCAGGGTACCAGTATGTTTTAAAGTGTCTTAAAAGTAGCAATCATAAACCCGTTACTGTAGTGTTTTTGTATCATTTGGAGTGTGGGAAATAAGGACTGAGCGGGGCGTTAGGACGTGGACACTGAAAGCCGACTAAACAAGACAGGAAAACAATCGAAAACAATGCGCGCTGTACAGGGCGGACAGAAAGCCTCTTACTACTACTGTGCGGGCCACTTTATAAACAGTGACGTCAAGTCAAAGTACACTGCAGAGGAAGTTTTGCATTTCTTTTCTTTTCAAGCATGCTGCCGTGTAAAATGTGTACGCTGTGCACACTTGTTAACATTGGCGAAACATGCATGATATCAGTTATTTAAAGTGCTATAGATGAGCAAGAGAGTTCTGGCCGAAAGCACTTCGCCCAATCTACCGTCGTGGCATCATAAAAGAGCAGTGCTGCAATTAAGCGAAGCCGTTTCATTCCACACAACATTCTCACATATTTGTTCTTTTATCTGTGTCCATCTACGACGGAACTTTGAACTCGTAAGATTACCTTTGCTCTGAGCGGAGCAGCCGCTGTGCCGAGAGAGTCCGAGCTGCAAGGGTAACTTACCGACTGTGCTCCTTCCTGCTCCAGGGAGTGCTCCAGTGGCAGCGACAGCAGCCGCGGGGCTCCAGGCGTACTGAACACTCGACTTACATTGAGCGCGGGCAGTGGCAGCGGCTGCTGGGATTGGAGCAGACCCTCCCCGTGGTGCCCACCCTCGGCCGGGGCGGTGGGCGGACAGCGCAGGCAGTCGAAGTTGTACTTGATCTGTGCGGGCCGGAGCGAACACGGAGTGAGCACGACAGGGTGGAATCAACCAAGCGACACCAAAGCCACTCAGAGCACAGCGAGAGGACCAACAGATAAGGACGGACGTTTGTGTTCTATAGCAGCAGCCTTTTTATACAGCTTTATTCAACATCAGGGGGATTAATAATAACAAAAACGAAAAAGTGATGATAACAACGAAAGCGGGGACGTTATTGAAATCGGCCTCATCGTGTTTCTCCATACGCTCTTTTGTTTTAGGAGAATGATTTTGGTCGTTGTATTCGTTTACACGACGACGCGAATTGTCGCTCTCCCAGATTAAAACAAACAGATGGATACTGTGCTATTTACACTTTTTTGTACAATTACAATACCAACTCGAATTAATTTACATGACATAAAAGGCGGGAAGATGGTTAGCTAGGGTGTTATCGAGGGATAGAGTTTTAGAGGTCGAGAAAATAATTAAAACAATAATGCAAAAACAAGCGAGGATGGGGTATGTAATTACGGGGAAAATATAAATACAAGAAATTTATCGTAATGAGTTTGATCCACTGGGACTTTGAACGTACGAGACCGTACGCGATAGAAGTTGCTGTCTCTTGTTGCATTAAACTTAGTGTTAACAGTATCAAATCTGACGGTACTTTAAATGTTTGTGTGTGTTTGTGTGCGAAGGGATAACTCACATAGAACGACTTGGAGTCCTTCTTGCAGTTGGCTTTGGTGATGCACTTGTCCTGCACGGACTCAAAGACCCGGGGCATGGCGGCGATCAGCGCCAGCGTCACACAGGGGTGCTTGTCGGACTTGAGCTCGAGCACCTCCTGGGCCCTGAGAGAAAGAGAGAGAGAGGAGGGGTAAAAGAGGATATAGTGTTCAATAAGTTCAAAGAGGGTAAACACGTTCGGAAGTTCACATGAACTGTGGCAGCGGCGAAATAATAGGTATGGGGCGGGAGGAATAAGGGTGTAACGGAGACTCCTGACGCCAAGGCCAAGGGCGTGCGAAGGTCACGGCCGCGCAGTGCGATAAGAGCGAGAAACCGAACACTCGCAAATGTACGCACTTTTTCCGATCATTAGAGTCTGGGGTGGGGGTGGTGGGGCATCCCCATCCCCCTCACCGAGCGCTGCGAAGGGCCGCCAAAATTTGTCCTGATATGGGGCCCTAAACTGCGCCCAAACAGGATACTAGGCGTCGAGCGCCCCAATGAACCAAAAATTTCGCTATGTAAACGAGACAAAAAATTATGTGAAAAAAAAACTTCTTGTCACCTTTGTTTATGAGTTGGGTAAGGGGAGCGATATTTGTTTGAAGGGGACGCCAAAAAAGCTAAGAAGTTTGCCACCACCCCCTTCACTGTTCCTCGGCGAAATCCGTTCCTCCGCCCCTGATTATATAAAGCGTACCTCTCGTCGTGGGTGACCATGGCGAGGGCCGCCTCTGGGTACTTGTAGTAGATGGCATAGTCGATGGCGCTCAGCTCGCGGTAGTTGTACAGCAGCTTGCAGTTCATGGAGAGGAGCAGCTGTATCGAGTTGGGCTTGTTCTCCATGGTCGCCAGGTGGAGAGCGGTGTTCTGTTAAATAGACGCAATCGTCAAGTGACTCTGTCGACTCCTTAGTCTCTAGCGGGGCGGCGTCTGCCCGTGTACTCACGCCATCCTTGTCCAGCTGGTCCAGCAGGTGGCTGTGGACGCTCTGCAGTAGCTCCATGGTCTGCGTGTAGCCGGACATGGCGGCCAGGTGCAGCGGGTTGCGCCCCATGTGGTCGCGGTGCAGCAGGGCACCCCTGTTGAGCAGCAGTTGCACGACCCGCGTGTGTCCTGAACCAACCGAACCACTTTATTAGTTTCTCTTTTCAAGGGAAAATTAGAGTTTCAAATTCTTAGGGTAGTATGTGGCGTCGACCCTCTGGCCGCCTCAGCCCCAGGCAGGCATCCCCTGGGCAAGGAGCTCCACCGTCTGCGCGGGCCACGATATCGGTAAACTGCTGGGCTTATAATGGCATGGCAAAACTAGGGCAAAATGATGCTTTATCTGAATAAAGAGGGGAGGGAAGGCGACGACGGTCTTGTAAAAAATGAAAGTATTGGGACATTTTGTTAATACATGTGGACAAGGTCGGCGTCGTGGACGTTATCGAGACAGGCCAGGGTGCAAAAGAGCCCCACGTAGATCGGAGAGGGACGTGGGCGCCGCTCCCCATCTCACACAACGTCTCTCCCGGTCGCCTCCGGAGGCCCCATTCAAACATGTTCCGGGCAAAAAAAGGATATAGCGGTGCGCAAAAGCGTCGCGCCCAAAACGCGGAAATGGGTTTTCATATATCGTCGGTCTGGGATTGTGCGGCTCGCCAGCCCCGCCAGCCCCGCCTACCCTGCTGGCTGGCGATGTGCAGGGGGGTCAGCCCCTCGCCGTCGCTCTCATTGATGATGAAAGAGCCCTTCTCCGAATCCAGCAGCTGCCGCACCGTGTTGTATCGGCCGAACCTGCCGGTCGAAAAACGCAGAGAAAATTATTACCTTTTCCGGCTTTGGCAATAATAAAATAAAAATTAGTTCATAAAATACAAACGCAACCGGGTTGGTCTTGTTCACAGCATACCTGGCCGCAAAGTGCAGGGGGCTCTCGTTATTGTGATTCTTGAGGTTGATGCAGGCACCAAGGCGGATGAGGTTCTCCAGCGACCGGATGTGCCCCTCCCTGGAGGCGTAGTGCAGCGGCGAGCAGCCCGTCGAGTCCTTCTCGTTGAGCAGTTCGTGCAGGTCCTTCTGCGCCTTGGCCTGCTGGGGAAGAGCAGGTCACACAGGTAAAGCAAGGCGCCCGAACAGTAATGACATCAGAACGCTAAGTCAAGTTGGTCAAGTTTACAAATCAAGTCCAAGTCTCTTAAATTGTTATTTTTTTCTGATGTTTACCTGATTCCGACTTATTCCGTTCTTTTTTTTGGTGAGTGATGTACCCCTACCCGTCCTACACTCACATTGACGACGGTGGCGGCGAGCTCGTCGAGGCGGCCGCCGTTCATGACGACGAGGTGCAGCACGTTGCGCGAGTTGCTGTCCTTGACGCGGATGTTGGCGCCCAGGCGGATGAGGGCGATCACGGTGCGCCAGCCGCCCCTGGACGCGGCCAGCAGCAGCGGCGTGCGGCTCTCCTTGTCCTTGGCGTTCACGTCGGTGCCCTGGAGGAAGAGAGAAGCGAGTCCTTCTTCAAGCAGTCGCCGGGCCGGAGTAGGGATCGTCCAGAAAGTAATTCCGTTTGTATTTTCTCAGATTCGTACGGTATATTGCGAGAGCGAGGCGCCTGCGAGACTCGGCGTAGGCCACCCCGCAGTACATGCATGTCCTGCAGGCGAGATGTGGCCTACCTACTAGGCGTTATGAGAGCTTGAAGAGGATGAACTTTGCAGGTTCGCATCGGCGAAAGACGGACGTACTTTCTGGATGATCTCTATATTATCCGCCAATAAACAGCGAATAACAGAAAGGCGGCGTAGGCAATCCTTTCCTGTGGGGATATTAGCTATTTTATTCCTCGTGTGTTGTCTGTCAACACAGCGCGCCAGACACCCTTCATCGTCGTCGTGTGTGTTGGCTACCGACGAAGGGTGACAGGCGTAAGAAATCCCTGAGCCTTATAGACTGCTGGGGAGTGTGTGCGACTTGGGGGGGATTGGGGAGGCGACCGAGCGTGCAACCTGAGCACCCTGAGCAGCCCAGCTGAGACCGGCGCGAGAGCGCGTGGCGTGGCGCGGCGCGGAGCGGCGGCACCAAAGGATTTCATCTCCTCATCCCTGAAAATCCCCCACCCCAGATCCGCCGCCTCCCGGTCCATGGCGGGGAGTGCCGTGTGCTTCGCTGCGGATACATCAAGTCTGACACTGACAAGGAGGGGGAGGGGGGCTGTCAATACAAGGCGGGGGGAGCTTGGAGCGAGCGGTAATCTCGCCCCGTCGCTCGGCACCAGTAAGGTAGTACCTTACTGGTACCTTAGAGGTACTCACCTCGGCGGCCAGGTACTCGGCGATGTCCGGGTGGTCGAACATGGCGGCGCAGTGGAGGGGCGTCATCTTCTGCGCGTCGCACGAGGCCAGGCACTGCGCCTTCTCCTGCGGCTGCATGCTGAACATGAGGCGCACGATGTCGCCGGCGCCCTGCGCGCACGCCAGGTGCACGGGCGTGCTCAGGTCGTGCTGCTGCGTGCTGATGCGCGCGCCCGACCGCAGGCACAGCTCCACGGCCTTGATGTCGCCGCCGTGCACGGCCGAGTGCAGCGGCACGTTGCCCTCCGCGTCGTACAGCGACATCATCTCCTCGCGCGTGTACATGCAGTTGGTCTCGCCCCACTGCAGGATCACCTCCATGGTGCGCGACGAGGCGTTCTTGGCCGCCTCGTGGATCGGGTAGAAGCCGTTGGCGCACGCCTTCCGCCGGCACGCCGAGAAGTTGGAGATCTGCGCGGTGGGAACAAAGCGTCTCGAGATGAGGCTCAGGTCGGGCTTTGGGCTTAAGCACAGAAGCATCAGATTCTCCCCGTCCGCATTCGTGGTAATGCGGTACAGTACGACGCGCACTTGAGGGGAACGCGGTACACTATAGCTACGCAAGTGAAAAGAAGGAGGGGGGGGGGCGATAACCAGCCTCCTGTTGGCCACCACACACTATAGTTTCAAAAACATTGAAGAAAAAGTCATGTCAAAGCGGATACGACAATGAATCGTGAGGCCCACTTACCAGCACCCGGGCGCACTGGTCGTGGTCGTAGATGGCGGCGATGTGCAGCGCCGTTCGGCCGTGCTCGCCGCCCAGCATGGCGTCCACCTTGTCCTTGTGCCGGCCCATGGCCTCCAGCGCTTTGACATTGTTGAGCTCGGTGGCGAGGTGGATGGGCGCCTGGTGCTTCTCGTTGAGGATGCTCGTGTCCACGGAGCTGCAAAAGCACGCACACACAGGGGGCATGAGAAGCCGGACGGAAGGGACAGCCGTCATACCGTCGATCGGAGAGTGGACCCTCGTGGCGCTCTCAGCCGAGAATGCTCGTGTCCCACGCGCTGCAATGCACGCACAAAGGCAAGCAGAGGGCCCATCCCGACAGAGGGAGTCCGAGCGCGCCGAGGGGGCCTGCTGCTGGGGCATGCCGGTGCCTCATATGGAGGGGTGCTCGTGCTGGAGGACCATCACTGACTGGGACGGACTGTTGCAGAGGGAGCCGAGCAGGTAGTACTCGCTGTAGTACGGATTGGGAAAGAACGATCCCCGAGGATCAAAATTTTTCTACTGCCACACTTTGGAATGCAGATTGCAATTTTGTTTTGTGCGTGATCGTACCAAATGTACGCGAGAGGACCTGAAGTATTTGCCAGTGACTGTATAATTCCTGTATGATGCGAAACGTGCCACACCGTGTCGCATTCACACAAAGTCACGCTACCGTTTGTTAGGTACAAGCTATGGGTGCAGGCTATTGAGAGGTGTAGGTACAATACCCTCGCTGTTGCCGGCTTGAGCCGAAAGGTCTCCGTATGATAGAGCCTGGCTTTGTAGGTTTGATGGCGGGGGCTTCGGGGCCACAGATGGGGTTGGCCCTGCAGATAGGGAACACATACAACACAGCAGAGGTAAGCCAATACAAAAATCGATACATCGGGTCCAGCAACTACTACAACCATGCAATCGGGTTTAGCCTTGATGGTGGAGTGACCCCTCCCGAGATAAGCTGAGGCAAGAGTGACAGTTTCTGCTCGACTGACTTCTGAAGGAGATGAATAGCCGGCACGCGACTTCCGTCCCGCGCGTAACGCCTTTACGCCGGCGGAGGAGGGGGGG
>NW_026267196.1:207200-214569 GCF_000697945.3 Frankliniella occidentalis
GGGGGGGCTGTGGCGGTGCTGCCGCGGGACGCAGTCGTGGAGGGCGCGGATAATAATATTGGGGAGGGGAAGGGCGAGAGTGACGAACTCGCCCGCCGGGTGAAGCTGGGGACCTTTTCGTAATAAAATCGTGACTGTCGCCTGAAAGAGCGTCGTGCTGGACTTTGCAATAGTTGTTTCGCTCGACACACAGACGACATTGCAAGAGCAAATGGTTGAGAAACTAATGTTGTGCCCTGTGATTGTATCGGGTTCGGTTGTACCCGGTGGGGCGCACCCATAATGGGGTGCGAGGCGAGGTGGTCCTTTCCTCGTGTTTCCCCCTGCGACCTTCGTTGCCGCGCTCAGGAAGGCAAAGGGGGAATATGCACCCCCATCATGAATATGCATTGCGTCTCTGTCACCCGGCGAGCGGATTTTTATCATCTTTTTGGCGGGCTCGGCCCGCAAGCTGCGTATGGCGCAGCACCCTAGGAAGGTGCACGGCGGGTAGAGGCGGGGCGGGGCTGGGCGGAGCGGGGCAGGGCGAGGCGGGGCAGGGCGAGGCGTGGTGGCGTGGCGTAGCGTGACACTACGGCACAGGGCGCCGCTGCAGCCTCTCCCGACACCTACCTGAGGCGGCCGACACAAACCCGACGCCATCGCAGGCCTCCTTGTTGTTGTTGTCGACCAGGATGCTCTTGACGGCGGCCTGCCTGATGGCCTCCGCCTCGGCCTCCGCGAGCGCGCCCGCGTCGAGCTCCATCTCATCAGCGTCGTGCTGCTCGACTCATGTCTTGGCGGAGCGCGTGCCACGGGTCCTGCCTCAGCCGGCCTATCGCGGCGACTGGTCTCGGCCCCGTCTTCGCAAAAACGCGAAGATCGGGAGAGAGAGAGAAAGAGAACGCGAGAGGGAGGGACAGAGAAAGTGAGTGAGTGAATGAGTGAGACAGGCAGAGAGAGGGAAGGGGGGAGGAGGGGGCGTCGCGTGTGGCGTGGCGGGGTGCAGCAGGAGGCCCAACCCCCAGGGGAGGCGGCCCAGGATGACGACCCGACCCGACCTGACCCGGCCTGACCCGCACCACCGCCCGTCTGCACAGAGGGAAGCCTGTCGCGGCAGAGGTCGCGGAGGTGGCCACGGGACGGTGGCGGCGCGAGCGTGGCGGCACTTGGCGCCGCGGAGAGAAAGGCGAGTCTCCATTGACGTCCAACCGAGCGGCCAGAGCTTCCAATTACCCCCCACCCCCCAATCTGGGAAGAGGTCTCCGAACTCCTCATCGTAATTATTTCTGCTCCGGCGATATCGCGATTGGCGGTCCGTATTGCGGTGGTCTTCATGTTGTGGTGCGACGCCACGCCGCCGCCCGTCTGGGTTGGGGTGGTTACGTAAAGCTCGCCGTCCTTGTCCTTCTCCATCGCTGTGTTGCCCGTCGTTGCCCCTCGACAGCAGCCACACCGGGGTTGCATTAGCAGAATTGAGGGGCCTCGGTGGCCGGCCGGGCCGGGCGGCACACGGCCGCGTCTGGCGGCGCGTGTGTCGTGCGTGGTGGGGCTCGGGTGGACCGCCCCGCCACGCCACGCCACTCCCGAGCCTGCATGCCGGCAGCCACACCTGGAGCTCGCCTACAGCCGCAGTGCTTGGTCGGCTTGGTCGGTCTTCTGCTTGTTGTGGTAAGGCCGACCTCGCCGGGGTTAACGAGGTGGTTTTGCCTCCCGCGAAGCGCCGGTGCTCAAGCGCGTCGGCAAAGACCGAGACAACCCTTATTCCAGGTAATATTGTGGCCAATCAGTGCCTCGAAATACCTCTATCCCTCCCCTACCCCCATCTCTCGAGGGTGTGTGTGACCTCCCCCGTCACCGTAAGACAGCGGGGACAGCAGCGCCAGTCTCCGTCCAGTGATTGATTGGAAAGTGTCCTAATTCGATAATGGCACAACTGGCTAGCACATCAGGTAGGCCTCTAGGGTGAAAGGGGTGGGGTAGAGGAAAGCCGATAGCCGAAATGTTAATCGTTCTAGTTTTTGCAAGGAAAACAAGTTGACAGTCAATTTTACAAAATACATTTGATAAATAGAAAATTTACTCGTTCTTTACCAGCTTGATATGGTAATGTTTTCCATATTTTCTTTTATTTTCACACACTACGCTGATCTCACGTTTCAGAAAACCAATGCTCACAACTGGACGAAAGGCTGATGTGACAGTTTATTGAAATTATTGAAAAATTCAAACTTTGTGTGGTACTGTACAACCTTTCCTTTTGTCTAGTAGTTTTTTGAACAAGAAATCCGAGTACGTACATTGAACGATTGAATGATTTAACTGGAGGTGCTAATGGGACGCCTGGGAGGTAGGCAACAACGGCCTGTGTATACACGCCTGTATAGCGTGTTGGCCTAACCTGCCAGTGTCGGGGGCTACCAATGAAATCGGTTGTTGCACGCGTTTGCGTCCTCGTAGGGAGATGGAAAGTTATGAGATAGGTTCCACAAAGGCACTATATTCAAATTTAAATTTAGTGAAATAACACAGAAATGTGTTTTCAAATTTGTAAAAGGTTGGTTTCTTTTGTAAATTTACCGCAACGCACGGATTGTGGAACTACTATAGTGCGTCCCGCCTTGTCCAATTATTCCAACCCCTCACTACAGGATAGTCTTGTCCGGGCCGCGGAGGGGCGGGGGTCTGGGATTAGTGCCCTATACATAGGAGGAGGAGGAGGAAGGGGATATCGCCCTGCTCCTCCTGTCCCCCCCGCAGCGCCGCGGCCGCGCCATCTTGCGGCCGGGCCGCGCACTCGACGTCAGCACGCGCCCGCCACTAGTCACTGTGTCGCGCCCGGCGACAAGGACAGGGCGCGCCCGCCCCGTCCCGATCATAAAGATCCCGAACGGGGCGCGGCAGCTGAGCCCGAACAGCGTTGGTATACTCACCCTCAGGATGCGGAAGGGCGACTCGGTGAGCAGGCAGATCTCGCCGTGCACGGGCGCGCCGGGCACGGCGGGCACGACGGCGGCGGCGTCCACCGCGGGGATGGCGACGGCGGTGAAGGGCGGCGGGTGCTGCGGCGCGCCGAGGCCGGTGCCGTTGAGCGACGGCGTGCTGTGGTGGTGCAGCAGCAGGCCGGCGGCGCGCTCCTCCAGGGACCGCTGCGCCCGCGGCGACCCCTGCCCTTGCTCGGGCTCGGGCATGGTCCGCCGCCAGAAGCTGCTCAGCAGCTGCGACTGGAAACACAACGGGACCGGCGCGGTGTCGTCAGTACTCCACGCGCGGCGGGAGCGGGTGTGGTCACGCGAAGACTCGCGAAAAGCGGGCGATGAGGCTACACAAGAAACTCAAGTCTGTGAATGCCGCACACATGCAGGCACACGTGTGCGAATTTAAAGAAAAATTCGCCCACTCTTTACTTCTTTAGGTGTACGAGTGGGCATTCACACACCAATAAGCGTGCGGCATTCACACACTTGGTCTTTCCAGTGCACAGAAAACCAACAACACTGCACAACATCCATGAACCTTATAAAATCTCCCCACACTTGTTATTTTAAAAATAAAAACACGAGAAAAACAACAGATTGCTAAATGTCTAGCGCAGGCGTGGTGTTACCTTCCTCTTCCAGACCACGGCGGGCCGGCTGCCGAGGTTTGGACTGGGACACTCGGCTCCCTTGCCCATCAGAGCCATCTGCTCGGGGTCCACGATGACCACGGTCGACGCCTGTCCCTGTGAGAACATGCCAAGCTCAGCGAAGCGCCCGTGAAAAAGGTGGGCGAAACTTTGGAAATGCCAGGATGGCCATGCAGGGTGTCATGCTGGCACACCGTGCAGGCAGACCGTGCAGGCAGGCCGCACAGGCTGGCCATGATGGCGGCAAGTCCTGGCGGCCTGGCCGGTTGGGTTGTGGTTACTATGTACATAATTTATTGGTTCCGGGTGGAGTGGCTAGAAGGGGTCGGGGTCGGTGGGGGTTGCTCCGGGACCGATAGGGTCTGCGACGGTGTCAAATGGGGGGGTTCCACTCGATCCTCCTACTGCTACTCAATTAGATCAGCACGGTACCCGACACCTCACCTGAGCTGCTACGAGCATCAATTACGAAATATCAGGGATGGGGCCTTAACTCTTCTCGGGCAACCTAGTGTAACTCCCACTCTACGATAATCTACCGCAAAGCTATGGTTTCTGCCAACAAACGGGATGAAAGTGTGATGCCTAGTTGTCTCGTTACAGGCGTTTTATGTTAGAAAGTCCAAAATTATCCCCCACCCCAAGCAGCCTGGCAATCTAGAGAGAGTCGAGGCCAAATTCGTCCGGGGCATCAAGGTGCGCACCTTCCTCGCGGCGTCCTTGGTGGGCAGCAGCGCGTCCCCGCAGCCCGCCTCGGCAGAGCCCAGCCCGGCGCCCGGCCCCGGCCCGGGCGCGCGCGCCCCGTGCCCCAGCAGCCCCGCGCGGCCGGGCGTCCCCCCGGGCCCGCCGCCGCTGCCGCCGCTTGAGACCCGCCCCGCCGTCGGGGAGGCCCACAGGCCGCTCCACGTCGACATCTCCTGCAAAATCGAATCAAATGATCGGGCAAATGGAGCGCCGCACCGCCCGCCCGCCCTCCCGCCCGCCTCCTTGCCGGCTCCCCTCCCCGCTCCCCCGCCACGGCTCGTTACGTCCCGACGCTCTCTCGGCAGCCACCCTTTGAAGTCCTCGTTGCGTAAGTAGGCGGGGCGCGACACCAAACACCCACGTCACTCCAGCGCGCGTTACGTAAATGTAAATATATCACAAGAATCAAAATACAGAATATATAGTTTAAGTTTGGAACCACGCGCCCCGCCCATAGCCGGCGATGTGGCAAGAGACGCCCGATGGCGCAATGGGGTGGGCTGTAGTGACCAAGCCGCCCGCCCCGCCGCCCTGCCCCGCCCAGGCAGCACACTCACGCTGACTCCGCTGGCCACCATCACACACACGCACTACACGGACGCGAGCTCGGCGACGCACCGCGGCGCACTGAGGGGGACGCCGTGCCCAGTCGGCCCCGAAGGTTGACAGATCCAATCGCATCGGCCCGCAAATGGTGACGAATCGTTGCAGAGATTATTGGGCTGGGGCCGCGCGGGGCGTGCAGAGGGGGTAGAGATACGTGCGGCGTCCATCTGGCCCCCGGGAGGTGCACGGGGTCGGGGGCCGGGGCCGGGGCCGGGGCCAGGGGCTGCCCCTCCCGGTGACCAACCACGGCCGGAGGTACACTCCACCACAACAACGTCTTTGCAGTACAGTCCGCGGCACAAGCAGCCCCGCCCACTGGCGCCTCGACTCCGGGCCGCGGGCCCAGCCTGTGCTCTTGCACACCCTTGCGTAACAGAACAGGGCTGGTTGTCAGGCGGAATATAGTGCTAGTACCTCCAAGCAACTCTCACCTCCCTCTTTTCAAGATTCAGGCCACTTCAAAGGGACGACGCCGTGGGGCGGCAAACATGCGTTTCGACCTTATCCACACAGTGTCGAACATCAAAAGGTGTAGCAATATCATGCAAAACTTGACAAGTAAGCCGTCCATTCCAATTAAAGCTGGCGTGCGTCTCTCCAAAACTCACCGGGTGGTGGGCGCTGGCCGCCAGCCGCGAGTCGCGACGCTCTCGCGCTCCCCCCGCCGGCGCGCGCTTCTCGAAGCCGGAGCCGCCGGGGCCTGGCCGGAAGAAGAAGTCATCGTCGGAGAGCGACCCGCGCCCGGGGAACTTGTTGGGCTTGAAGCAGTTGGTGTCGGGGCCGCAGCGGTGGTCCTGCCGCGGGGAAGCGCCTCCGCCGCGGTGCATGGCGTGGCGGGGCATCGCGGGCAGTGGCGTGGCGGGGCGGGGCTGGGCGTGGCGGGGCTCCTGCACGCAACAGTTGGAAGACGTATACTTCAATGGAAGTGGAAGGGCGGTCGACAACAGTGACGAAGAGACAGAGAGAGCGAGAGAGGGGTGGTGAGCAGTGCGGTTGGAGTGAGAGAGCAAGAGGGGCGGCTAGGGGCGGCACAGAGGAGAGGCGCGTGCACGGTACTCCCGACGACGACGGCCCATGAACGAAGACGTACAACGGACTCCAGACGGTAGTTTGGGACCGCTGAAGCGGCGACGGAATGGGTTACTCCAAGAGTCTGCTGTAGCGGAAGGAGAACAGAAACGGGAAACCAGAAACGGCAATCACATGGCTGGATACGGCTGTCGAAAAAAAAATCACAATTGCTGCTTTCCAATATTGTATCATGCCATGTAATAAAACTATACTATAAAACTATACTATAAAACTATACTATAAAACTATACTATATAATACTGATAAACTATAACAGAGGGTCGTTGACCTCTGGCCATTTCTGATTAAAAACCTCATTTTCCCCAGTACCGTACTCGCAGAAGAATGGCAAACCCGCATTACGAAACTCGGCAATTTGTTTCACCATTCGGCGGGATGCGGGAAGGGTATAACAAGCGATAACAACAGGACTGCGACGCTAAGAAATCATCGGGGCTGAGAGAGCGAGCGGCGGGGACCCGGCACTGCGGTGTTGATAAGCGCGAAGCTGATAGCGGGTATTTGGTGATGACCGTGATCACTGGCCCTGGCTGGCCCGGGGGGGGGGGGGGAGGGTGAGACCACCTGTCATGAAAAGGGTGGTTACGCCAGCCAGCGAGGGCACTCGCACTCATCAACAAAGACTGTGGCTGCTTTGAATTTGCGAACCAACTAAAAAACTCATTGTATTGTGAAGAACATCTTTATAGGGTGAGGGTGGCCGCTCTGCCCCGTTGTTTTAAAAAGGTAGACTAGCCCGTCCGCACCTATACCTGTCCCATGCCCTATCACCTCCCCTCTCCGTCTGCGAGCGGGCTAGTCTACCTTTTCAAAACAACGGGGCCGAGCGGCCACCCTGTATAGCAAATAATACGAATAAATCTCTACGTAGGTTTACAAAGCAGCCCAAATCCTT
This sequence comes from Frankliniella occidentalis, assembly GCF_000697945.3. Taxonomy (NCBI): domain Eukaryota; kingdom Metazoa; phylum Arthropoda; class Insecta; order Thysanoptera; family Thripidae; genus Frankliniella; species Frankliniella occidentalis. Next base: position 214,145 of record NW_026267196.1, read on the forward strand.
CGAAAGAAATAGTCAGTACTCCCTCAAATTGTAAAACAAACGGACACCCCCTTCTCCCACCCCACCCTCCGACCCGTTTGCTTGGGGTTTTTCGTGGAATTAACCGGGCGGTCGCGCTTCTGCGTGTCAATTATGAGGTCGGCGTGGAGGGTAGCAGGTGATGGGGTCAATGGGCGGTGGTCGGGGAGCGGGAGTGGCACAGAGCAAACGTGAGACTCGTGTAAACGCCCCCTTCGGCCGCGTCATGGTTTTAGAGGTCATTGCCGGGCCGGCGGTGTTCCCCAGGGGGGTCCGGTCCGGGGCACATGCAGTGACCAGAGGGACTGTTCACTATTATTATGAGTGGTGCGTGTGCGCATTTGGACGTCGTGAGAAGAATACGCACATCGTTTCGAAAGGTATACTGCACGGGGAGATGTGGAGCA
>NW_026267196.1:214727-220391 GCF_000697945.3 Frankliniella occidentalis
GGACCTGGCTGTGGGCAGCGAGTAATAGGCAAACCCGCCCGCGGCCGTGCATGTAATTCAGTTTAACTACGAAAGTGCGCGGCTATGTACCCTCACTCACAAAAACTAAACAAAACATAATTTTTCTAAAACGACACAGAAAACTGAACAAACTTTCGCGCGCGATAATTCAGACATACGGTTACTAAAAAAGCAAATAGAAAATACAATGTGTGAGCATCAGTAATGATTTTAAAATTTTAGATAGCTCTAGTTTGAACACAAAAGTCACGCAAACAGTATTCTCGGGGGTACGTGGCGGTACGTGGCGTCGAGAAAGGATTGGAGGGGAGGGTCTTCATTTAATTGGCGGCCATTCACTCTGTTCTCTGTTGGCGGAGGGTGCGGTTGTGTTGTACTCCGGCGGCCGGCCGGCTGCCACGCGAATGAACGGACCGCTTCAAGACTTTCAAGTTAAGAAACGGACCTACGGGCGCGGGTTTGTGAGGCTAATTGACTTTCATTTATTTCAGTGAACTAAATCTACCATGTTTTATAATGGGAAAGGTTTGCAGTGAAGATGCCTTATCTTTCACAGTTTTGACACCTATAGCAGCTTTTATCTCATTTGGAAGGCATAGCGCTCATCGGTACACTGTAAAAAATATTGTTACGGAAATGAGAATGTCATGGCTAAACGTCTTTACAACAATGTTATCACAAAAATGTTTGTCGACAAACAGTGATCACTTCCATCGACCTGTATATGGAAGTGACGATTAAGGAAACCCGTGATGGCATGGTTCAGAAATAATTTTGCATTTAGTCCGCAATTAAGTCGCATGATTTATTTTCACTACAATTTTTTTAAAGTGTACGTGCGGGACAATTTGGCGACACTTCATCAGAAACCAGCTTTTCTCTTACGTTAGACTATGGGAATAGTCGTACAGAAAATATATAATTTAGTATTTAGTCCACAGTACATAATACACAGTACGGTAGATAATATAGTACGGACTAATAGCAGTCCGTACAACTAAAAAGGGTCCTTTTACGGCCCGGATCTGTTTCTTCCCTTATTAAAAGCCTTTTGGTGGGGAATCCGAACTCCCGCTTGAACTCAGGTCCAAAGATAGACCCCACCAGGAGCGAGAGATGGATGCGAATGTTTGCGTTGAAATGCAAAGGGGATCTCTCTCACAAGCGCGCGTGCCAACAAACACACACACATACACACACCCACTTTCAGCCAGCTTCAATACCGCGCCCTCAAGCCTGACACCACACTGATTTAAAAAATAATACGCTGTCAAACCACAGAAAATCACAGTAGAATCCATTATAAAAATGATCCTCGTTTTTCTGTGTCTTTTGCGTGTTTTTTTTTCTTTTCTGGCAGCCCACCTCACCCACCGGCCGGTACCGTGCCCTCTGTGACGAGCTCGATAAAGCAGGTTTGATGGGGACAAGCGTGTCCAGCGTGCGGCCGTCCAGCTTATAGCCTTTGGGCCGCTTTGTCCTGCTGGCAGGGTACCAAGGCCGCGCCCGCCGCACCATCCGGGGAGGAGCTTCAGCGGAGCACCCCATCCGGCGTCTTATGGTCTTCTTATTATACGGGACATCCTTACAGCCGTTCCGTTCCTAACGATACTATTTTTTTCTCCTGAAGATCCCGCGGCTCCTGCGACTTCCTTGAGATGTGCTACGGGATCAATCTGGGTCCAATTTATCTAAGTCAACTAAAATTTACAATGCAAAAAAAAAAAAATAATAATAATGATGCAATTTACTTGGGTGTAGTGCAAAACAGGCAAATAAAGTCATTTCTGGAAAATAAATATTTTCTTTCAGAAAGCAAAAGCAAAATGTGCTATATGTGGAAGACTCGTCCTTTTCTTTTGTGTGCCAGGAAGGTCATGAGAAAGCTTCATCGGAAGTACCTCCTGGACCAGCCCAATGGGTTTTAGTGGAAGGACTAAATTTTTGCGATCTGCCTAATAAGCCCCCTGCACCTGCATCAGTTCATGCGTGTTGCCACGTTATACCTATGTTAACGTTGTTGGTCGAGTCAACATGCATGTGAGCTCCTCTCCTCACCTTAGCTCGCTGACCCCCTTCCGACAGCTCCTTGACTATGGCGAAATTTTTCGGTCGAAAACATATGTGCGGTGCGGGTGAGGGGGAAAAGAGGTAACACAGGTGGTGGGTGTAAAAGATTGCCGCATTACCCCCTACGTACCCCGCCCCCCGCGCGCCTATATACCCCCCCCCCCTCCCATCACCCCAGCTCTCCTTCCTCTTCGACACACACAAAAGGTATAAAGTTCACGTAATCTCGGCCAGGACGAGACCCCGCATCCCCCTTTCCCCACCCCGGCGGGCCTACCCCCTGGCTGAACGGCCCATCGTTGACACAGGAGAGTGGAGTGATGCGATCACGAGTGATAGGAACGCACCACACCTTTCACTCTTGCTTTTGACCCCTCCTTGAGATGGTGCGAGAGAGATAGACAAGGAGCGCTGTCCCTATGACTCTCTCAACGCAATAGTAGGCAATGCCATATGTTCAATGCTTTAAGGAGCAGAAAACGTTTCATCGTTTCAACGAAAATTTCGAAAAAGATTTTGGACCCACGAAGAAACGGTTTCCTGAGTACATTACAAAGCCTCGACAAATCACAGAGGGCCCCACTCTTGACCGCCCCCCCCCCCAAAAAAAAAAATACGCCTCTGATTGGCCGAGGCTTTGTGATGCCCGGGAGAACACGATATTCCTCGTCTTTTTCTTTTTCCTAAAATAGCTCATTTGGTCATTAGGCAGTCAGGCACTTAACGTCTGTCAAGTAGTAGGTCCACTACTGTGTGGTTTTGTCGGTTTTGTGAAACATAACTTGCGAATCATGCCAACGGACCGTACCTGGCGTTGGGTCTGGAGAAGCCCGGTCGTACTTAGCCGGCCGGTCTTCCACTTCCGGCGTTGCTCTGGGGTCTGAGCAGCAGCAGCAGCCTGTGCAGCAGCCTGTGCAGCAGCCACGGGCGCAGGCCCATCGCGCCGGCTGGCAGCCGCGGCACGGGCGCCTTACCCCAGCCGCACCATGCTCGCTCGCGGGGGTGGTGCGTCCGGCGGGGGGTTAGGCTCGGACCATAGAGTCTCGGCAGTCTCCTCCACGCGCAGCACACTGAATGGGGCAGAAGCCTGATCCCTGCAGTGGTTGTCCCCGCGGCGCGACGCTGGGCCGGCCGGGGTGGGGCCGGGCGAGGCGAGGCGGGGCAGGGCGGGGCCGCCCAAGGGCCCGGGTGTGGTGAGACGGGGCGTGTGCAACGGCCGGGGACGGGGGTGTTGAGGGAGAGGCGTGACCCTCTCGCGGCGAGGTTCGGCAGTCGACTGAGCAAGAGGAGGAAGAGGAGACCGCACCGCCACCGCGCGCCGGGGAGGGGGGAAGTGTGACACACGCTCTGTTTGTGCAGCAACAGCATAGGTTAGAGATGCTCGAACTGGAAGCAAATCGGCCGACGAAAAACAACAAAACAAACAACAGGACATAGGTAGAAATGGGGAGAGAGGGAGAGGAGGGGAGGAGGAGAGAGGCAGAGGAGGTGAGAGGGAGAGAGGGAAAGGAAGAGAGAGGGAGAGGAGGACAGAAGGGGAGGGAGGGAGAGAGACAGAGAGAGAGACAGAGAGGGAGAGAGACAGAGAGAGAGAGAGAGACAGAGAGGGAGAGAGACCGAGAGAGAGAGTGGGTAGGCCTAGAAAAGTCTGGAACGCATTTCGAGTGGTGGAGTTGAAGGGTGTAGCCTCGGGGATGACTGTGCCGCCATAGCATTGGGCCTCTGAATAATAAAGCGGGCGGTGCTTGTGATTCGGTACAGCGCCACAGTAACGGAGAGGAGGGGGGTGGGGGGGAGATAAGAAGTGATGAGGGTGGTGGCCTTACCCCCCACCCCCACCCCCTCCAAGAGAGCTCAAATGAAGAGGGCCGGAATTCAACAAAAGGAATGTTGGTGGATTTACTACAACTTAGAAATTGAAAGTTTACTGCTACTCATGTATTTTTCTAGTGCTCTTCTGCGGAATCTTCTTTGACAAAAAATAAAAGTAGACAACTTACAATTGCGACCGGGGTCTTTAAAAAAAGATGGGGCGCAAGTCGTAAAAAAGAACAACAGAGCCCGCATTTGCCACAAAGCGGCATTTTCAGGCGCGCCGCTGCCGCTGTGGCTGCGTGCGACGCACTGCGGGCTGTTGCTGCTGTTGCTACTGCTGCTGCTGCGATCGCCCGGCCTTGCCACTATTGAATTGAGCCCCCTCCCCCTGCTCCATTTCCCGGCGTTATGCCGCCGCTGCCGCTCCGCCACAACCTATGGTGCTTACCTCGCCAGTTTTGGACCCGCGGAGATCCTCATGATGCGGACGCTGCTGGGCTCGGGCCGCCGGGCCACCCGCCGGGAGCGCCGTGGAGGTAGGCCGCCAGCTCGCATCGCGACGTGGCGGGACGGCCCACCCGCCAGGCGGGAGCCCGCCGAGCTCTCACCCGAGACTAGTGTGGCCTTCCTCCAGGCAAATCTCAGCGAAGCCCAACAAAACAAATCCCGCCTCATTTCATTTGCGGTGGCCTAATTTCTAAAATAATTGATTTCTAAGGTTTGCCACCAGGGGGGCGGCAGCGCGGCGTCCTTCTGGCAGAGGCGCGCGCGTGTCATAATGGATAGGGAACAAGGGGAGCCAGCCAGCCAGCGGGGCGCTGGAGGGGCGCCAGCGGAGGGATGCAAGAAATCAAACATGACTTATTGTCCTCGCCGCCAGCCGGAGGAATGTATATTACAGCGCCGAGACGAGTCTGGATGTCAACGGCGCTGCAGCCGGCTGCTCTTTATTACGTTTCAAAATGAGTCTCTACTTTGTTCCCTCGATATCCCCCCCATCGACTATGCCGGTACGGCGCGTGTACTATTCCTCGAACTTTCTCTCATCTCCGAAGCGATTATGGGGCCCGGGGCCGGCCGCCCGGCGCACTGTCATTCTTTATTGCGGGTTCGTCTCTTTATACGGGTCGTTGAATTAGCAAAGAGTTTGAGGAACAATAGGAACGGGAAGACGCAATAGGAGGGACGAGTGGCCATCATCTCATCCATGACTTCGACGCGACATTGCTGTTCTTGACTATGAAAATTTTATATGAATTTACCCTTTTAAATAAAACTGAACTGTACTGAACAATCCTAGCTGCGAGAGAGATGGGGATGCGGATGGCGAAAAATCAGCAGAGCAGGCGCGAGAGATGAAATAAAATGAGAATATAAAGAGAGGAACCCCGGTGCGAAAATGGAGAAATGGAGTGTGCCGACCGAACAAGGGGAGGGGGGAGGATGGGAGGGAAGGGGGTAAATATGGAGGGGGGGCCCATTCGATTGTTGTGGCCTCACGGACCGTGGGCGTGGGGTCCGCGCTGCGCGCCAAAAATCCCCTGAGCTAGGATGAGGAACAGAGAAAGGGGGTGAAGGGGAAGGAGAGAGAGAGGGGGGGAACGAGGGAAGCGGTGCTGAAAAGGAGGAGGAGTTGACTGGGAAACAACGGGCGAGCGAGCGAGCGGGCGAGCAGAGCAGAAGAGATGCGCGCAAATGGGAGGCCCAGGCGGGCCCGGGCCAAAAGACCAATACCCACCGGGGGATTTTGGGGGAGGG
>NW_026267196.1:222421-232597 GCF_000697945.3 Frankliniella occidentalis
GCCCGACTCGGGTGTCAGCGCCGCAGGCCTAGGTAGATGTATGCCAGGCGCGTCGCAGCGTAACAGCGTTTCGTGAGATATCGCGAAGCCTGTTACGCGAGACGTGGTCTGGCGTACATCTACCTAGTTAAAATAGAGCGCCATGGGCCGAAAATTTCCTCTGTTTGGCTCTATCTTCAATCATTTAGGCGCCACAGGGAGTTTTTGTCGGAAACAAGCGAAAAAATGTACAACTCTGCACGCTGCACGCGTACGAACGGGGTTGCCTACTCGTACGGGGCCCACTCCGCCTCCGTCCACATCGGCGTCACTACCACCTGAGATTCGGCCGCAGACACCCTGATCCAGGTCCGAGTCACCCAGCGCCAAGCTACGGAACAAATCCACCTCAACCCAGCCTTGACTGACCTTCGTCTTGTGCAGAGAAGTTAAAATATATCATGCACTTTGCAAATGCTAATTATTTTTACTGTCTCCCTCCCTCTCCCCCTCTCACACCCACATGGTGACTCGGCATCACAAAACACAGACAATAACTGATTGGGAGCGCGGCTGTTATTTTCATTCATCACAAGAAATTGGGCTTTGGCGTCGGACTTGGTACTATGTCTACCGAAATATTTAAAAGTTTGTAAAAGGGAAGTAATGGTGAGAAAATGGCAGGTGGAGGTAGCGGAAAGAAAGTCAGCGAAGCACTTGCTTTGCAACCTACAAAGAAAACTAAAGCATCGTAACCTACGAACCATCATTGCTTTGAAACTACGAAGCAGTGCTTTGTCACTACAAAGAAAGTTCGCCTTGTATTAATGCTTTCAATTTCTTCGTAATAAGAAGCAGTGCTCTGTGGACGTTTGCTTGTAAGGTCAGGGCATTGGAACAGATTCCTGCTGGTCGTCTGAATGAGTTACTTTTTTGCGTGTCTTGTCACTTGTCAAGCGTCCTGCTCGTGTCCGTGATGCTAGCGCGAACAGCAAACTTAAGTGAGCAGTGGCCATTCACCATTCATATAATGTCTAGTCAAGTCTGTATACACTCACTATTAGCAAGTCTTGACAAATGTAGTTTAGAAAGTCTACAGGAAGTCCTTTTGTGAAGCTACACCTGGACTTTTGTTCCTCTGTCAAATCTTGTTGGTGGACTTATGTTCCTTTGTGAAGCTACACCTGGACCTCTGTTCCTTTTGGGGATGGGGATCGAATGGCAAAAGATCGATCTCGTTGATCGATCTGAATCGAAAGGGTTCAAATCGATCCAACAATCAATCGAGTAAAAAAAAAAAAAAAACGATCTCAGCCAGATCGATCTAGATCGAATATTTTTTTGTCGAATTCGACAAATAAGATCACATTTGTTAAAAAATTGAACATTTCGTGCAATTTAAAGAAAACATTCTTCTTGTTAGTTGAAGTACTGGACACTAACACTACTAGAGCTAGACAGAATGCCAGCGCAGCGCGCCGCGGCGAAAATGTTACCGTGAGGGAAAGGGAATCAAAATTTCAACGTTTTACTGTAGGGGTGAATCGATCCGAAGATCGGACGTCTGCGAATCGATCCAGCCGATATCGCCTGTCAGCGAGATCGATTCAAAAGATCGGAAATCGAACATTAACTGATCGATTCTAGCGAGGTCGATTAGAAATCGCCCATCCCTAGTTCCTTTGTCAAATCCCACTGGTGGACTTACGTTCCTCTGTCAGATTATGTCTGGACTTACGTTCCTTTGTCAGCTCATTTATGGACTTACGTTTCTTTATCAGAACTCTGATGGACTTATGTCCCTTTGAGACTTGTCATACAGGCCAAACGGTTCAAGATATCAACATGCCGTTTAGCTGGCATGATTTTCACGATGAACACATCATTTCGCAACCAAAAAGTAAAAATCACCCTGAGGTGGACTTAAGCCCCTTTGTCATATTATCAGTGATTTGTCTGATTGGAGGGGGGGGGGTGTATCACAATCTACAGTAAAATGAAAATGGGTAAGCGATATCTGCCTAATCAAAATATTCAACAGAAATAACATGGTAAATTTTAACCGCAATAATATCTATGTTGTTTTCCGAACAATTGTTATTGTTAAAACTCAAAGGCTAAATTAAAATTTTCGTATTTAATTTTGACCAGTTCCGCTCTTTAGATCATGAACAGTTATAAAAATTTAAATCACACAGTTAGTAAATTTTATTGCCTCACAGTGGCAGTACATTAGCTTAAGCTTTGCAAAATGGTATTAGCAACAATTAGAATCACGGACACCTTTAAAAAGCAGTTTGTTGGGGCAAAAAATTAAAAAAGGCAGTTGACCTGTATGGTTTTAATGAAGTGTACACCTGCAATATATTTGGTCCAATATTTGCTGGGAAAAAGCTTGCCTTTGCCATTTTTGTTTTTATATTTATCTCCTTATTTACTGTGTGGTGTCTCACTTGTAGGGGTTACTATTTTGTAGAGAAAATGAGAATCTTGGGTATTGAGAGGGTCTTGCTGTTCAAAACTTTGAGGTGGAAGGCAGCAGAGGGCAAGGAGGTCCAGACGAAACATGTCAAGGATTATGTGTTAGGGCATGTTGTTTCTTCTCAATAGGCACTTAGACATACCAAATACAGATTTGACTCATTTATCATCACAGATTCCGAAGTTCCTTAGTGAATTGTATAAAAGGTGGGATTGCTTTCACGGAAGGGAGGGTGATTTTTTAAAGAAACACAAGCGCTGGATTGGGGTTAAGGAGGTTTTTTTCAGGGAAGTACCCTGGACCCTGCCAACCTGGTCGGCAACGTGTCGACTCGACTGAGAGTCAGCTGCTCGCAGTAGAGGGACAAGAGTGCTGCAACCTGTGATGGCCAGTCAGCGGCCTCCTGCAATGCAGCTTCGTGCAGAGGAGGAAACGGTTGCTGCCAGTTTTGTGCAGGGCATACGAGAGAATCCGTCCTTACCAGATAAAATCAATCATCCTTGTTTATGAAAAGTACAAGGACCATTCATCCCCCCCCCCTCCCCCCGTTCCAAAAAAAAATGACAGGGGAAGAGGTTGTTGGGCTTATTATTCACACTGATTTGAGTGAAGCACAGTACTTGGATATCAGAGAAAAGGCCAACTATCACAATGCCAATAAAATATTTCCACGTAATGACATAGTTTTCTCTGCAAAAAAAAGAGTGCACCCCGCCTTCCCTTGTGACGGATACGTGCGCTGAGGTGCCACTGCAGGCCCTCGTTGACCGCAAAACAAGCCTCAAGCTCAAGGTGCGTCACAACACCTAAAGTAAATATTACTCTTTGATTTGTTCTCGGGTGGAAAGAAATGAACTGTAAGTATACTTTATTGAATACTTAATGAAAGTTAACGTCCAAATGTTAACTTTATGTGGACATTATGTGCCACTTGAACCCCTTGTCTGAAATTTCTAGTACTTCGTGTTTACTTTGTGTTTTTATTTCAAAAAGGATCCACATTAATGCGTTTTTCGAACATTTACAGGTAGTAAGCCACTGTAGTAGAAATAAAACAAAAAGTGTCTCTCTACTATAATTATTGCATTTTTACTGCAAGAAAAGTCTCAAAAAAATTGATAGCAGCTTTAGCCCATTCCCGTCCACTGCGCGCCAGTGCCACCCAATCCACCATACAGGACTTCGCACCCTTCTGTGCCACCCGACTAGGGTGTTTCAAAAGCGCCGAATGTTCGATATTCTTGGCGCTTGTTGTGGAAAAGTTTCATTTTGTGTCAACAATGAAAACTGTGAAATCCGGAATTTTTTGGACAAAATTTAGAGGTCGCGCCAGAGGCTTGAAGTTTAACATTGCTTTCTTATGGGCTTTCACACATAATATTGAAAATTCTGCGTGGACTCCAAATTATTGGCTGCAGGTCAAAACTAAGACCATAGCTGAAATCTACGTTAAAAACCGAGTCTGAGGACCTATCGCACAACTACGTACCACCTCAGATTTTGAAATAAATTTTCCCAATTTTGGGTAAAATGGACAAATTGAGCATTTTTCTAAAATTAAACTAGTGGTCGCACAATTGCATGCAACATATCGTCAGACTCGGTTTTTAACGTAGATTACAGCTATGGTCTTAGTTTTGACCTTCGGCCAATACTTTGGAGTCCAGGCTGACTTTTCAATATTATGTATGAAACCCCATAAGAAACTAATGTTAAACTTCAAGCCTCTGGCGCGACCTCTAAATTTTGTCCCAAAAATTCCGGATTTCACAGTTTTCATTGATGACACAAAATGAAACTTTTCCACAAAAAGCGCCAAGAGAGTCGAACATTCGGCGCTTTTGAAACACCCTATTGAGCGCGGTGGTAACTACGCGTGTGTAAGTTGGGGTAGCGGGGGGCGGGGGGAAGAGATGGGGCGTTTACTGTTACGAGCGCACATGTGCAAGTGCGTGCGCATGCATGTGAGTGTAAGTGCGTGAGTGTGTGTGTGTGCGTGTGTGTGCGTGTGTGTGCGTGCGTGAGAGTGTGTGCGTGCGTGAGAGAGTGTGCGTGCGTCCTTGTCCTTGTAGCGTGACGCCGCGGGGAGCACGCCCTCTGGAAATAGAATAGAAGCTCACTGGCCGGGTCTGGCCGGCTCGCCCCGGGCCCCCGGGCTCGCCCTCGCACTGCCTCGCACGCGGTAATGACGGCAGTTCTGGCCGCCGCATAGGGTGGGCTGTACTGTGTATAGGGAAAAAGGGGGGGGGCGCCTGCGCCTCAGTCATTTCTGCCGGGCCAGGCCAGTTTTCGGTGAAGAGATATGAAACGGTAACTGAGCGAGAAGGTTCAGAGAATGTTTTAATGAACTTACGAACAAGATCATGTATGAACCATTGCAACAATGTTTTGGGTTTTTTGGCCACAAACATAACGGAAGGCGATTGCAGATGCAGGGCAAGAACTCAAGAGCTCTTCCACGGTACACAACAAGGAAAGGCAAACACTCTGGCAATTAAAAGGGAGGAAACGAAACGCAATCAATAATATGGAGATGAAATTGGCGGCTGCCCAAGCGACCAATAACCTCTTCAAATTAAAAACAAAACATAGTAAAAACAGTGCATATGATATACAGAATAAAATATGCAGCAATGAAAACAGGGGTGAACGAAATGCAAACTTGGCATCGCAATGTCAACGAATAATGAAAAGTTATGGATAAACTACAACGCGTTGGAGTCACTCTCCCTTTGGCTACGCCCCGACGATTTTCTTGACGAGCAGGCCAGGCAGAGAGTACACAGCCAAGAGGACGAAGATCACCAACAGGACGACAAGCACGGCCAGGATCAGTGCAGCGCGGTGGCGACGCCATACGAAGTGGTACATGCCCATCAGAGGGTGCCGCAGCATGGAGAACGCCTCCACGGGCCGCCTGAGAGAGAGGGAAAGACAAGGTACGGATTCGGAAAGGAAGAACAAATCTCAAGACAATCCCACCCGTCAGGAAGAATAAGAAGGGTGTGTGTGTCGTCCTCCCGATTTCTTATTTTTTTTTACCCTCGGTCTTAACCCCCGGGGGAGAGCAGAGAAGATCTGACACAAAAGAATCCCGGTCGAGCAGGGTGTTCGGCCTCGGTCTGGCCTCCCTGTCGGCGCGTTACTTGATTGTCACTCCGCATCGACGTTGCGGCTTTCCCCGGAATGGCACCCGACGGGACACTCACTGGGGCTTGGGCAGCGCCTGGGGGCCCTCCCGCCCCCCGCCGGCAGGGTCTCGGTCCGCCACCGCGGCCGGCATCAGGGACAGCTCCAGGTTCAGCTTGCCCTGCACCAGGACGCGCACGTGTACAGCCGGGTGCGCCGCGTGGCGTACATAGGGGGAGGTTTCGACCTTCTCTTTCACGCACCGCGAGGCCCTTGGCTCGGGGCCTGTTGACGCCCGGGGCGAGCAGGGCGGGCCACCAGCCCGCGGCGCGGCGCGCGAGGAACAGGTTGACGGTGGGCCTGACGTCCTTGGACGCGCCCGGGGCCGAGCAGTTGGACGCGAACGAGGCGCCGCGGGGCACGCGCGACAGGTCCAGCGACAGCGTCCCTGGTGTCCGAGAGGGGGAGGTAATCGAGGGAGCGTGACGCGGGCGGCAAAGAGAGTCCCCCGACCCGACCCTCTGTGGGCATACCCAGGAGGTCGTCGCGAGTGAACGTGTCGAAGTCCATGAGGGCGAGGTGCAGGCGGGGCGGGTGTCGGGCGAGCCCCTTGCCCTCCTCCACCAGGACGCGGTTCTCGGGCCACACGTGCTGGAAGCGGAACACCATCCGCCAGCTCCACATGGCCGCCCCGCTCAGGCACGCGAAGTGCACGTCCGTGGACTGCGCGTCGCACTCCATGCCGGACAGCCAGCCCTGGACGCCGACAGATTAGCGCCGTCGGGGCCCACCACGCAACGCCCTCGTCAGGTAAGCCATTACAAACCTTGACGTAGACGTCGGAGGACTTGTCCTTACTGAGCAGCACCCGCTCAGTGCCCACCACGCTGGCCGCCTCCAGGACGACGACGCGCAGCTCCCAGTGCTCCGCGCCGGGTGGGTCCAGGGTCACGGCGGGCGGCACCGGGAGCAGGCTCCGGCCCAGCACCAGCACGTCGACCCACATCTCGAGCTTGCCCTGCTCGATGCCGGGCCAGTCCGGGTGGTGCAGCGACCGGGTCTCCACGTGCTGGGGGACGAGGCTACACCAGGGCCAGGCGCGCAGCGCGGCCAGGGCGGCGTGCTCGCGGGCCGGCTCGTCGTGGACGCTGGCCCGCGCCGTCCAGTCCCCGACCGTGACGCCGTCCCCCTCGTAGCGCGGGGCGGCCAGGCCGTGGTCGACAGCGAGGTCCGCGAGGATCTCGCTCGGCAGGCGGCTGTCACGCCATGAGTTGTTCCCCTTGCTTCCAGAAAAGTGCGCGAAGCTGATCACAATGTCTCGGCCGTACGTAAGCCTTGCATCAAGGGAGCTTACGCAGAGAAACGTTTCGGTAGCCCGCAGCCGCCGTTGTGCCTGGAGAACAGCCTGTTTTCCAGGTCGATCCTGGTCTCCCCGATAACGTCGTCGCGGCCCGCGGCGTCCCAGTCCATGACGCGCACCGTGAGCGCGTGATCCCGAGGGAACTCCGCCTCGAACTCGAACACCCTGTGACCCGCGAGGGCTGCCGTCCTGTGTTTTCCTTATGATTCACGCTGACTTAAATAGGCTATGGCTGCTCTCACCTGCCGAAAATGGGGTTCAGGTTCTGCTTGACGATGTTGTCCACGTCGACGCGTCGCTGCCGCCCCAGCCGCAGCACCAGGTAGGGGTCGCACGAGCCGTTGGCGTCACGGGGCGGCAGCGCGACGGCCCGCACCACGTACACGCGCACCAGGACGGGCAGCGGGCGCGCGCCGGTCTGCGGCGGCCGCCGGGGAGCCGCGGTCCTCGAGGGGCTGCCCGCGGGGCCAGCACGACATCCTCCGGGGCTCGGGGGCTGCGGGAGCGCGCGCAAAGACATGACTACCTGCCGGCGGGGAATATGGGGAAAGACAGGCGGTGAGTAAGGGACTTCGTGGGAACGTCACATAGATATCTTGAAAAGAAAAAGAGACAATAATTGCTCTCCAGAATAAGCCACCCATCTCCCATCACCCATCTCACCTTAAGCTGGGCCATGACCTTCCCTGCGTGGTCCCACTCCGGGAGGTCGTCGTCCTCGTCCTCGAGGTCCGCGTCTTGCGCGAGATCCTCCCTTTTGCCGCGACACAGCGGCAACACGCGCAGGAAGTCCTGGAACCCCCCGAACGGGACCTGCGCCTCCAACTCGCCGGGGTAGAACTATAAAAGAGAACGAGACCGATTGAAACCCGAGCGCACTGTCCAGTGTATTGTGGGGGGAGGGGGGCATCCACTCCGTACAGGCGTACCTCTAGCAGGAAGTCCTCGTGGACCCGGCTCGACATGCCGTCGGCGACCCCTTCCTGTGATCAGAAGTAGGAGCTGAGCTGGCCCGAACAACATATATTTTGACTTGTTTGGCAAACCGGCTGTCAGCATTAAATTGGAGCTCACCCCCGCTCGCGCCTGGATTGTGGAATAGTAGCGCGTCCACCAGTCGGGGTCGGGGTCCTCGACTCGGGGCTGCTCGCTGGCCTGCCCGCCGCCCCCTCCGCCCCCGCCGCTCCCGCCGCTCCCGCCCGCACGGCGGCGAGACATCCGCAGCCTCGCCGCCTCCACCGCGCCGCCCCCCAGATTCCGGACCCGCTGCGGCACGGCGCGGCCCGCGGCCCTGCCCAGGCGTGACAGCAAAGGCGCCTTCTCGCTCTCTGGGGGGGAAAGCGGGGGAATGGGCGGGACAAAGGGAGGATTTCCACCTAATCCCCACCCTCAAGTGAAGGTCGGAGGGCTGCGAAGGGGCGCGGCCCGAACCTTGTTCAGCCTGGTGCGTGGTTACGTCCTCGGGCAGCTCGATCACCACGGAGTCCGAGGAGGGGGAGGAGGAGGCCTGTGTCATGCAAATGAGATTCGAGTCCGCTCCTGCGTCCGTGCGGGGAGGGGGTGGCGGCGAGTGGCAGCACACACCTCGGCTGGGTTTCCGCGCGAGAGGGCCGCGAGCGGCTCGTCCGCCGGGGTGCTAGGGGCCGCGGTCGCCCCCGTGAGCGCGGAGGGCAACCAGGGCCAGGGCTCGGAGTCCAGCGCGGTGGAGGCCGTCGGGGAGGCGAGCAGCAGCGCCGCGCTGGGCAGCAAGTGCGTGGCGGCGTAGCGGCGGAACAGACCGAACGCAGCGCGCCGCAGCAGCACCAGGTGCACCCCGGGCAACAGCGAGGGGTCGTCGGGCAGGTCCTGGGGCGGGCGGCGGAGACGAGTGAGCACGACGAACACTGGCCCAATACCTCTCGGTTGCCGCGGACGTCGTCCTACCCTACCGGTCACCCACCAGGTCGACCGACGAGTAGGGCTCTTGGAAGTTGAGCGAGGCGGCCGGGTCGAGGCGACAGGACTCGATGCGCGCGCCCGCCAGGTGCAGGGCCACGAACTGGTATCCCGGAGCGCAGGAGGGGCTCAGGTCCCGAAGGCCCCAGAACAGCACCTCGAGCCTGATAGGGAGGCAGTTCTGCTGACAGCTCGAAATAAATAGAGACGTCCGTAACCAACGCGACCCGATCTGTTCCGGCCAACCCTCGGGCCGACCGTGATCTACCGCGCCACACCGCCCCCAAAGTGACAGCGATGTTCTGGTCCAGCGCCAAACTCCAAACTATCCCAACCTTTGCGGCCGGACTACAGTTCCAGAACGCTGCTGTGGCCTCCCCCAACCACAAACGCGCTGTATCGCAGAAATAGCCTCGCGAACAGTCCAAAAGTGGTCTGATATATCTATATAGCGGATAGTTTGACTTTGGCGTATATTCCGGTTTGATGGCGGCCAGACCACCAAGAGTCCTTCGCTACGCTACAGCTACACCTCCGACTTTGCAGCCCACAACAGTGATCCTCGCATCACATTGCCTTCATCCCCATGAGATTGAAAGTAGTAAACCTGTAGCGGCGGAGGTCTGGTAGGATGTCCTTCACGCCATCACACATCTGCTTCTCCCGCTGAGCTTCACTGGTCCCCGGGCTAACCTAAGAAAACACCCTCCGTGAATAAAAAGTTTTCGTACTCTGTTCACAGAAAATGTGCTGTAAACAGTAGATATACCTGCACAAGTTGGATCGTCGCCAACACGTCCCCCGTCCTGCGTGAGCCGAGCATAATGGGGATCCAGCGCACGACGTCCTCACCCGCCCCCGCGCCCCCGTCCCCTTGGACCGGCTCCTCTGGCGCGGGGTGCCCCTCCCCCGCCGCGGCCCCGCCCGGCCGCGAGCCCTCAGGCCGCCGTCGCCGCCCGGGCTGATCCCTGCTGCCGTCCCTGGTCCTCCACGGCCCCCACCTGGCCGCCCACTCCTGGCCCTGGCCCCGCCACTGCTCCCAGTTGGGCCGCTGGTCCCGCCACTGGCCCCACCGCTGGCCCCACTCCCCGCGGCGGGCCCACGCCCGCGACCAGGCCTGACCCCACCCTCGCGGCCCGCCGCGCCCCGCCGACCCATCCGACAGAGTGTCGCTTTCCGGCTCCAGCGAGTTTCCGGTCACGCCCTTTTCTTGGTCTGGCGCTGGTTCCGTTCGAGGCTCCGGGTCGGGGAGCGGTTGGGCCAGATGGATGGGGTCGGGGAGGGGATCGGG
>NW_026267196.1:237772-258774 GCF_000697945.3 Frankliniella occidentalis
GGGGAGGAGAGAGAGATTGGGGGAGGGCGATAGGGTGGTAGGGCGGCAGAAATGGTCCACCCTGAAAGCGGCCGGAACCAGGACCCAGCGTGGACATACCGGCAGACTCGGGTCGTGCTGGGTCATCCTTCTGCTGCTCGGGGCTCGCGGGGCGCCGCAGGGGCAGCCCGTCCGCCCGGTACAGCCGCACCAAGTACGTCGCCCTGGCTCGCCGAGCCGGACCCGCCCACGACGGCGACAGGAGGTTCCTGAGGACAGCGCCGGCAGTGTGGATAAGGGCGCGAGAGGGTGGAAGGGGGAGGGGGGGGGACGCCACGCCCCACGCCCACCCTGTGCGCGCGTCAGACAGAGCGTGACGTCCGCGAGTGACGTGGAGATGGTTGCCGGCCGCACCGCCCGGCGACAGCGGAGGGGTCACCAGGTCACCTGCGATCACATCGCTATCGGGTTTCACACCGAAACGTCGAGCGGTGACACAATTTTCGGATGACATCTTCATTTAATCTTCCTTTATTATACCAAGTGGCTGATTCCCTTTCGTACTCCGGTTTTCGTATGGCAAGCCCAGCCCGCCCGGCCGCACGACTGCGTGCAGTAAGCATAACTACAAACGTGCGCGGGGTGAATCAGCTACCTGGTGTTCTTTAATTTGAGGCAGACTAGTACGTTTGGCTGCGACACCAGTGAATGCGTCAGTTACAAATAAAGAAAAACCAAGCGTGTAAATTTCTGGCAGGGTTCCAGAAAGTAACTTTATCGGTTCCAGATGAGAGGGTTTGCTATCTCTTGGCGTGTCCCGCGTGCATTGCCCCGTGTCTCCTCACTCCAGGGTCACAACTCACTCGAGCAGGAGGGCACTCTCCACAGGCGCCAAGGGTAGCCTCAGCGCGTTGCCCTGGCCGAGGATGGCCATGTCGACGAGGAGGAAGCCCGCGGGTCCGTCTACGCCTCGGGACCACAGCACCGCCCATTTGTGAACTACTTGATGGTCTGGCAGCGGGTCAGGGGAAATGTCAACGTCATCCCACTCGTCTCGACAGTGGGTGTTTAGTTAGACAGGGCTGCACCAGACTTCGTAAAACCAAAGACTACTTGACTAGACTAACCACGAGGCCTCTGTTGGCCTGCAGAAATAAATGTATCGGTTTCCAAGATTGGCAAGTTAAGTCTGAATACAATGCCGAGTACGCACCTGGAAAGGCCCAGACGGTGGCCAGCTCTAGCTCGACGGAGGCCAGCACCTTGTTGCGGGGGAGGAGGTTCCTGGCCTGCTGTACCTGTCAGCGCAGACGCCTTGCGACTCAACTCACAACTGTTCCATGTATCCTCAAGTGTCCAGTCCGGATGCCGCTGCCGCTGGAACGTACCGAGAGCACCATCGTCTTGCCTAATAGCTGCTCGAGCGGCTCTTGAAACTCGAACGAAAACTCCTTTAGATTGGGCGGCAACAAAAGAATGGTGACTGTGTGGGCGTTCATAACCTCTAAACAGCATCATGTAGGCGTGTTTTCCGCGGGCGCGCCCTCACCTCGCCGTAGTAGGGGCTCGAGGCGGCCTGGCGCGGCGCGCCCGTCTGCAGCAGGCGGCCCGCCCGCACCGCCAGCCGCGACTCGACGCCGCGCCAGCGAACGTGGCGACCCTCCACCACGCGCAGCCACAACCTCCAGCGCGGCGCGGCCGCCATGCTGCGCCAGGGTGGCCAACGGGCACCAACCGGGCACCGACGCGCAAAGGGAAAATCAGGTGGCCAAGGACAACGTTTCCGATTCGACCGTTTTATTGGTTTCCACTGTCCTTGAAATGGTTTCCTCTCGTTTAGCAGAAGGAAAATATCACAGGTCGACGAAATTCTCCTCACAGAAGTGACACAACAGACGTTGAGAGCAAATATCTAGAGGAAGTCAGCAAAGAGTCCCTCTTTGAAGTCGTGGTGGGGTTGGGAGGAGAGGGTGTGGGGGCGCGGAGGCGAAACGGACAAACTAAGCGGGCAAAAGCGAGGGGTGGGGCTGGAGCAGATTAAAGGAAAAGTAATTGCACGGCCTTTATTCCTTTCCCCTCCGTCCCAGAAAGGACCTTTTTACTGGGGTCCCTGCAGGACGCCGGAGACCGACAGCTTGGGGGCGTGGGGCACGGCCTTCTGGAAGTCGGAGACGCTGCAGCAGTAGATGAGGCCCTTCCTGTAGTCGCGGATGGTGGGCCAGCCGTTGGCCTCGCAGATGTTCTTGCAGAGCAGGTTGTTCTCGGAGTCGAGCAGGGGGTTGTTGGAACCGACCAGGGCGATACCCTGCTTGGTCTTGGCGTCGTACAGCACCTTCCAGAAGTTGTCGGGGATGGGGATCTGCTTGTTGTCGTCGTTCAGGTACAGAGGGGTGGCGACGCCCTTGTCGCTGTCGATGGTCAGCACGCCCTCGGTACCGGTGTACACGGTCAGGTCGCGGCCGAGCTCGATCGCCTTCTTGCGCACGTTCTTCTCGGTGGCGAGCCAGTTGCCGGCGTTGATGGACTGCCACTGGGGAGCCACGTTGGCGTAGAAGTAGGTGAGGAACTGCCACGAGCCGAAGATGAAGTCGGCGTCGGGGGCGAGGTGACCGCGGGCGATGAAGGTGTTGCCGATGAGGTTGGCGGCCTGCTTCTTGCCAAGGACGGTCTCGAGCATCTTCTTGTGGTTGGCCTGCTTGTAGGCGTTGTCGGGGTTGTAGCCCTTGTACAGAGCCTTGTCACCACGGCTGCAAAGAAGAGGGAGGGTGCGTGTCGTTAGTCAAAGGTTTCCGCCGCATCCGGACGGGCGGGGCGGGGCGGGGCTGTACTCACGTGAAGGAGGGGCGCTTCGACTCGACCTCGGCGCCGGAAAGGGCGGCGCCCTGGACGGTGTGGTGGGCCCACAGGGTGTTGCCGGCGTCGATCTGGTGGCACACGTCCACGAGCTTGACCCACTCGTCGGCCACCTCGAAACCGAGCTCCAGGATGACGCCGCCGTCGTCGCAGGACTGGTCGGTGACGCGGAGGGAGGAGGCGGCGGTCTTGGAGCAGCCCAGGTCGGACACGGACACAGCCTTGCCGCCCACCTTCAGCTTGTTGCCGGAGTCGCAGGTGGCGGAAACCACGGCCGCCTTGGCCTTGGACACCTACATGGCCAGAGAAAGACAGAGAGATAGAGCACTCAGCGTTGCAGTCCGGTGATGGAAATGTCAAGCCCGGCTCCTGTTCTGCCCGGGGCTGCCACCGCTTCGCGGGAGAGCAGTAATCTGCTTTGGTATTCGGCATTCCTGGGCTGGGTGGTGCCTCTCAGCCCCCTGCGTGTACGTAAAGGGGGATAACACATACCGCACTGTGCGCTACTAGCGGACTGAACTGTAAAGTGTCGCTTAACCATTCTGAGAGGTTTCATTTGGTGTGTGTATGGGGGTGGGGGGGGGGAGGAGGGTACCCTGCCGGGCCGGAGGCGCGCTGGAATTACTTAGGATGGTAAAGACGTCAAACTTAAAAGATTTTTGCGGTTTGCCTCTCGAGACGCAGAAACGAGCTTTACGGCCACCTGCGATGTGTTGCGGTTTGTGCCAGTGTTTGCCCAAACCTCATCGCCAGCTGTTCGACCGAGAACAAGCGTTCGTAGCGTTAAGCGCTCGTTTGTCAAGACCCTTTGCTATCGGGTCGGTTTTGATCGATTGGATCGGAAGGTGGGCGAAAGAGAATCAGAGCGTGTCTCGGGAGATTGACAGAAAACAGAAAATAATCAGCAATGTCTACAAAACACCACGTAGCGCACCGCCCTTGCAGCCGTGTGCTAGAGGAGCGAGGAGGGGGGGGGGGGCTTTCCCTTCTGGTGGAGACAGTCTTCGGGACTGCCATACTCACCGCGTTCTTGTTGCCGGGGCAGGCGAGGGTCACTTCCTCGCCGCTGGAGAGCTTCAGCACGCCGCTCTTACCCTCGGGCTCGGGCAGCAGCAGAGAACCCTTACTGCCGAGGAACAGGGGAGACTTGCTCTTGGGCAGGTCGCCGTTCATGTTAATACTGCAGTCTGCAACCGTACACAAATGTCATCCGTTAGTCAAAATACACGAATAATGAGTGGATTGTGGGTAAATGGGAAATTTGTCTACCGGACGTGGGCACTAACCTGCGCTGACGGCAGACACGGCCGCAAGGCCGAGGAGAACGTAGGCCAGCATGGTGGTGGTGATGGGGGGCTTCTGTGTGGGTCTCGGAGACGACGGCGGCTTTTAACGGCTCTCCACGCCTCTCCGACACCTGCGTCAACACCGCCTCCCCCCGCCGCGCCCGCGCCAGGTAGCCGCGGCCGGCACCCGCGCCCGGGCGCCGCCCGTCCCCGCTGCCGTGCATGGCCGTGGAGGGCCAGCCCGCGGCCGAGCCGGCCGAGCCGGCCGAGCCGGCCCAGCCTGCAGCAAGCTGGCGGGCCTGCCGGCATACTGCCCGTTGCAGCAGGTGTATCCATCGTGTGTGGCTGCTGGGCTGCTGCTGGGCTGCTGCTGGGCTGCTGCTTGGTTGTTTCCAGAGGAGAGGGCCCCTCCCCCTCCAACCCGCGGACTGCGTCCGAGTAGCGCCACCACAAGACGGTGTGGTCGGATGTGCGTTCCGGACGTGACCCCCGCGATAGCGCTGCTATGCGTCGCGAATGGGGTCGGCGTGCGAAAGTGTGTGAGTGTGCGTGTATGTGTGTCGTGCGCGGCAGGTGATCGTCAACGGGAGCGTCTACGAGAACGCAGTCCCCGCGCACACCAAAGCACGCGTGTATTGTGGCCGGTCCCCGCCCCGCCCCTCCCCGCCCTCCCCGCCCGCCTCTTCCCGACACGCCCGGCCCCGTCGTAGTGCCCCGCAGTCTCAGCTCGCGGTATCCGCCGAGCTCGCTCCAAAAATGACCAGAGCGACAACTGCTGCAGCGCCGCGCGAGGTGGTTGTGGCGCAAAGTGCGGAGCAGAGCGACAAAGTGTCTGGAGCTCGGCGACCAAGCGCCGTGAGGAGGTCGCGTGTCGCAAGTCAAGTACTGTCGATAATTAGATGATCGAGTTTGATTGGTGGGGCTCAATGTGCGTGCAGTGCGGCCCGGACGCGGAGCGAATGCACCTGCACCTGAGCCACGTCGCCACGTCACCGCCCCGATTGCAGCAACCATGAGAGCAAGGCATGTTCCGAACATCGTCGGTGTAGGTATTTTCCGTATTTTCGTAAATCGCACCCACCACAAACACACACACACACCCGGTCGTGAGCCGAAAATGACTAGAGTTGTTTTTTCTTTAATCGTGTGTATTCAGGTGTCAGACGTCGCCGGTGATCGGAGCTTTCCACCTCTTCGAGAAATGAATGAGAGCCTCGGGCGCGAACATGACGTCGAGGATCACGACCACCACAAACACCAAGGGGGGTCGAATTACAGCTCCGGGGATATCATTTCATTTCACAAAAACGGTTCGCGTCTCAGTGTTGGCCCAAACGGCCCAAACTAGCCGCGCGTTAGCCGCTGGCGCTGGCGCAGCTGGTGGCGGCAACAGAGACACCTGTCCCGACCCCTGAGTCCGACAGAGAGGGATAGGGGGAGAACCGAATGAACGCGACCAGAGGCCACTGAGGCCACTGAGCTGCACCCGGGGCACGCACTTGCAGCGGCCGCACCATGTCCAGGCGCAGCAGCAAGAGCAGCTCCTCGGCCGGGGAGTTCGACGTGTGCGCCGTGAGCGCGACCAGCACCCCGGCCAAGAGCCCCCCTCCCCGCTCGGGGGCGGGCTCGGGGACCAGGCCCGGGTCCGAGCAGCGCTCGCCAGCAGGCTCACCGTCGCTCAGCACGACGATGAGCGACGGCCGTGCCCAGGCGGCCCAGGCCAGCCCCGCTAGGGCCGTCCAGTTCTCGCAGGTGCGCCGAACCTGGCCGTGTGTGTGATCTGAGCTTGGGAGAGAACAAGGTTGTCGTCGGAGAGAGTACGCTCGGCCTTATCTCTGCGGTTAATGTAATCAAGCTTATGGTCTTCCGTAATTCACGCGGATAGCGTGCCGCGTGCCGGTCAAAGACCCGCGCTGTGCATGTGCACGCATAGGAAGGAGAACACGGGACGCAAACGACTGTCACAAAAGTAACCTCAGTGTGGCGGGTTTGTCTCTTGGTCCGTGGCCCGCAGCAGAGGAGCCTTGGAAGTAGACAAACCCGCCGCGCCGCGGTTGTCTCCTCTGATCCACTCGGTATAGTGTATTTCGACTAACGGAGGAAGAAGAACAGCGGGGGTAGAACAAATAGGTTCCTGATTGGCCGAGCGCTTACCCCAACTACCGGCGTGACGCAGAGGCGGGAAGCTCTCGGCCAATAATCGGTAACGTTTATGTTCTGCCCGCTATTCTTCTTAGTCGAAATACACTATACGGGCGGCGACCCATAGGGTTGGCTATAGGAATCTACGGCAACCTACCAGTCACGGCCGTATCGAATTGCAATTGCAGCGTAGGCGGAGCAGTGGCAGCAGCAGGAGCAGCAGCTCCAGGAGGCCGCACGACCTGGCGGACCTCTCCTCGAGGTTCCTGGGTTCCGATTTCAGCCGGTCGCCCGGCCTCAGCCCGCTGCTTGAAGGTAGTGAAAAGGGACATGTGACAATAAGGGTCGTCCCGAAAGTGCGCCCGTCATTCGCCAATACGAACCTGCCAAGAAGCTCAGCCTCTGCAAACTCTCATAGCGCCTGGGAGGTAGGCAACATTTTCCCTAAGGCACATACGTGTACTGCGGTGTGGCCTAACCCGAGTCTCGCAGGCGCTGAGCTTCCGTAATTTGTCGACCGAATCTGAGAAAAATGGACGTACTTTCTGTACGATTCCTTACGTGTGTTACATTCGGTTGCCACCCCTAGAGCCTCGAGTCTCTCCTAAAACCTCGATGGTTGCCAGACTCGTTGAACGGCGACTCCGTGGCCCGCCTGCTGGACGAGGAGGCCGAGGACGTCCGCCTCGCCTCCATGCTGGCCGCCTCGGTTGGCGGCGGCCCCGTCTTCGGGCCCCCGCCACCCAGGTTCCCGCTGAGCGAGTCCCTTCACCACGCGCAAAGGGACATGTGCGCCATGCCCGTCGGGGACAGCGTGGGTGTACAACCAAACCGAAGTAACTTATGAAGTTGCGAGGAAAATTGCGATACCAAAGTTGCGGTTACAGGTCCTTTACCTTGGAGACGGCGAGGAGCCCAGCAACCTGTCCCCCGCGGAGGTGGCCGTCATGATGCACCACCTCGAGCAAGGCGTGAGCATGACGGCACCCCCGGAGCAGCTCTTCAAGTTCCTCTTTCCTAACGCATCCAGGGCCGCCGTGAGTAGCCTGGAACAGTGTTTTCGATTGGGCGGGTATTGTATAAAATTCATGCCCGCCCGAAGCTGTTTTAGATGGGGCCGGGCAAAGATTTTCGGTCTTGCCCGCCCGATCGAAAACACTAGCCTGGAGGTGGAGAGCACGATGTTGTCCGACAACTCTTCTCTCCACGCCGCGCTAGCCGTTTTCCCCCTCCGCTGCAGATCACGAGGAAAGCGTCGGGCGGTGAGGAGGGCGGCGTCCGGGCCGGGGCGGGGCTGAAGGCGGCGGGCGCGCCCAACGACAACACGCTGCACAAGGGCGAGTCCTGCCCCATCGTATGCTTCGGCACGGGCTTCCCCGCCCGGCCCCAGCCACGCACCTGCGTGCAGCTGCGCGGCGACACGCCACCCAAGTGGTTCCCCGGTGAGCCACGGTACCCACCTGCAGGTGGGTGGCGGCCACCCCGCCGAGCTCTTCCCATGCCGATGTAGCACCAGGGCCAGGTGGCTGACTGCCCCCTCTCCCTCCTCCCCCTACCGCATGGCATGCGCACATGGCTTGCCTACTCGCTCGGTTCGTAAGGCGCAGTGGACGGAGGCGATAGGCAACCCCGATAGCACGACTGCGCATATTTACTGGCAGTTATGCGTGGGGGTTGCCTATAAACACGTTCCCTGCGGCATGACCACTATGTGGTCACGCTCCCATGTTAAATCATAGGGGCCAAAAATTAGCCGCAGGGAACGTGTTAAGTGAAAAGAAAAAGGGAGGAAGCCTACCCGCGGTACCTCAAAAAGGAGGGGAGGCCTCCTACAACTTGAGCCGTCCAAGTATATTGCACGATGCAGAGAGAGGGTTTCCTACCTCGAGGCACAGAGACAGTGCGTAGTGCGTACTTACTAAGTTGTTCGTCCGTCCCGATCTGGTAGGGTACTTCGTGGCCCTGCCGGAGACGGGGGGCACGCTCCAAGTCAAGAGGTCCCCGACGGAGGTGATGCAGGCAGCCTACATGGCGGCCAGGCCACGCAACATCCCACCCGAGTGTCGCTTCGTCTATTGAAAGTGCCAGGGAGGGGAAATTACAAACATGTACATTGAGTAGATTTTATGTCTCATCAGCCGTGATATACATCAATTATTGTCTGGCACATTGTCGTCGCTGAATAAAGTTGTTACAGCATTGAATACACTATTTGGCAGGAAATAAAAATTTAGAACTTAAGTAAGACAAGGTTAGATATTCATAATAAACATTTAAATGCATAAACATCACAAGAGATTCAAACTGACCTTGCATCAAATATTGCTCTTTGTAATTGACCACAAGTTGATATAGAATATTTAAATGATAATGAATACAACATAACAAAAATAATGGCAAATAGATAAAATCTAAATACGTACTTGACAAAGTACAGCTAATAACATCATGAAATTCAAAAATCAGTCCATACACTGCAATTTTGTTATTTCTTTTTGAAGTGTGGTATATTATGTGGTATAATGTATTTTCTGTGGTCAGCTAAGTTGACAAGAGAAAATGAGATTCAAGGTAGGTTTTGATATGATAACTCTCTCTTTAAAATAAAACAGACTTTTGATGGCAGTGTTACTGAATTATAAGTACAACTTCAGTACAATAAACAACTCTTAATGTATCTTATACAATAATTATTGTCAAAGTCTTTTAAAACATTACAGTGATATTGATGTCTTATACAATAAAGTGGACTTTGTTATAACATAAGTACACTTTGACTAAAAAGTTACATAAATGCACGTTACATCTTGGTTGTTACTTAAGTCTTACCTGGTTAATATAGATTCTGTTAGGTATCTCAAACCAACTTAAAAAATTCTTTACACCAGCACCGGTAGGTTTGAAAGCCCATTTAAAATATGAATGAAATATTTCATTTGAAACTATGAAGCGATAATATCAATTTTTAAATAAGAAATGGAAGGCATAACATCGTTTGATGATATAAAATACACTCCACATATGAACTGAAATGCATAGTTGCACCACATTCTCATGTTTCTTGTTGATGAACATGACCTCTAAGTTTAAAGACCTTTGTTGTAATACACAACCTTGGGTGGGGTCTTCATTTTGTTAATTTCGTCCTGTGCAAGAAAATTGATTAAGGTTAGTAAAAAAATAGACAAATAAAGTTTTAAAAAACTGAAGTAACAGTGTAGAAACTCATCATTCAGAAATATTACCTGAAGTTCAGGTTCCAGCTGATCTACAGCAATTGAGGCCCTCTGGGAAAAGAGAGCACAACACATAGGTGTTGCAAAAGTCAGACAGAGTCCACAGAACAACGTCTGGATTGGTGCATTAGCCCATGGGAAGCGGCGAATAAACCCACGCTTGTCCAAGATGTTCATCAAAACTGGAGTCAGCACTAGATAAAGTAAAAAGGGGAATATTAACTTTTTATAATAATGAGAGGGCAGAAATGTTTTTGGCTTCCCATATGCAATTCAATAGTCAGCTATACCCTTTGGTGCATTACATCAAGTTGGGTGGGACCAAAAGCAGATAGTGAAAAAAAGTGAGGTAAGTGAATGTGTATGTAATAGCATGACATGAATACATACATGAATACATAAATGATATTCTAGTAACCATACATCTATACGAATAAATATATGAACATGAGGAAAATATTTGTAAAAATAAATTACCAATGATTCCAACTATAAAACAGACAGAAAACTGGCCTGTAGCAGTGATTGCCGCTCCAGTCATTTCAAGCATGCCTCAAAACCTAGTAAGCAAACCAAAGCCATTCCTGAAAATAATAAAGCAAATAAATGAAAGTCATATGAATAGCAAACCTGTTGAAATTGTACAATGTTACACTGGAAAAATAAATAAAAAATAAAATAGTTTAAAGCACTTTGTGTTGTCATCAGCTGAGTGCATAAAGACACCCACACACAAGAGAATCACATTCTCCTTCATGGCAATAAAACAATCTACCATAAATCTTACAAAATTCAATAGTGTCCTGAGTCGCTGAGTGCTATGAAAATACCTGCTACATATGCCGATTGCCAGGTACCGAATGGGCTCACTGTTTTGCCCCTACTCCTATTCTAGCTGGGCAAAACGTGAAGTCTATTCTACTTTATAAAATCTAGATTAAAAATTGAAAACTATTTTTTTTTTTACATAAGAAAAAAGTAAGGTGCAGTTTGTAAACTTGTGTGGGCCACATACCCATGCTAGGCACAGCCATGCCAATTCGAGAGAACACAACTTGGCCTATAGCTTGTTGAGCTGCAACAGCTGACTGCCCAATTTTGTTTCCATCATTGTCAACCAATGATATACCTTCCTTTAATTCCCTGCAAAACCCATGAAACCAGGAAGTGAATGTAAAGCACCCTTTGAGACAAAAACATTATTTCTGGGAAATTTTAACAAAGAATGAATACAGCAAAATCTTATTATTGTCTACCTCAATTCAGAAAACTTGAAAACAATTGCTCTATATTTTTTTTAAATAAGATCATAATTCTATTTGATTCTTGAGCAGAACTGACGCTGCTTTCATTCTATGTTTTTCTACAAACATCACAAAACAGCACACCGAAACAATGAATCCAGCCCCCAAAATGTAAGGCAACCATTCCATTGACATAACAGAGCACCAAATCACCAAATCCCTTTAGCACTTTGCAGCCTGGAGGACAAGATTGATATTATTACCCATGCCAGGGGAGGCCATGCCGACACGGCTCACGAGCACAGCTAGAATGCCAGACTTAGCAGCCTCTGTTGAGTTGCCGAGCTTGTTCCCATTTTCATCAGTAACTGGGACACCGTCATTCAATTCCCTGAGAGATCATTTTAAACAACATTCTTCTTGCGATCAGAATCACACACACAATTCAAAAGATCAAGACAAAAAATTTATGTACAAAACCATAACCAGTCAAGATTCTGACGAGATGCCACATCTGAATACACAAAACTCGCCATATTTGTACAGCACAAAAAAGCTTGAAACAATGTACAAAATATCTTGAGCATAAAAGAAAATGAATGGCTATATTTACCTGCGTCTCATCAACGGGATGTTGATGCAATTTGCAGCTGCCACTGCTGCAAATGGAACCAGACGCCCAACTAGAGGTGGAGCTTTCTATGCAACAGAATAGAGATGAAAATAGATTTTTTCTTAACATATTAACAGAATTGTGAATAAAACACTTTTAAGAGAGGTGTTCACTAAGCAAACAAGGGCAAAGAGAAAAGGGAAATAAAAATTATAATAGCAAACCTTTGCCAAGCTATTAAGTCCAAGGGCCGTCAATACAGCACCACTGGTCGCCAATGCATAAGACACACCACTCTCTCTGAAAGAATTAACAGAAAGTGAATAAAACTGACTAAAATTTCCTCAAAACATAGATAGCTTAAACAGTGCCCCCTCACAGACACCCCTCTGAGCTGCATTGGTGGAAAAGCTGAATTGAGCAGCGCAGCTCTGAAAGAGGGCGTTGTGTGATAAGAAAAATAGTTACACTTACTGTAGCGTGATTGGAGTGTCCCCGCTACGATTAGTGTAGTTAACAACTGCATTAAATGATTGATTAACCCACTGCCAAAAGAAAACAGCAGGGGTTGATCTGAAAAAAATAATAATTATAAGATTATGATTATTTAATAAAGATCTTAAAAGATTAAATATATCTGAACAAGAACACTCACTTGTAAAAGGTCATCATACAACCAGTAATGGTCATATTCATGGGCACTTGAGCAGACATACGGCCAATTAAAAGCATCTTTTCGCCCGTGTCTGGGTGGAAAGCAGAATCATACAGATTTTTGGCTCGCCATAGCTCATCTTCTGTCAATCCGCTAATATCTTCCCCCTTCCTGGAAATATTAGAATGTTACGTCATGTGAGACATCATACACAACTTAATATTAACATATATTATTTACCTGTAACGTGTGTAAATATCCTTTGCTTGGTCAAGCTCACTTTCACTAGCAAGGACATTGAGAGGGTTTGTCACCGTGAAGAAATGTTTAGCTCTTCCCCAGTAAGTAGATTGATCATAGCGAGGAAGATCCAAATTGATTCGCTCACTCATTTTTGGACAAGAGGAACACAAAAGTTGCAGAAAACAATATTATCTCTGAGTAACAGCCGTCAACTCGCCAGGTAATCGGGCTGCTCAGTACGGGGATCGTGTCGAGTGGAGATCAGGCCTCCTGAATAAAGTAAACCAAAGTTCATCAAGAAGATCAGCTGATAAATAATTATGAGTGAAGATTTCGCAAGGATAAGTGATTTAAATAGTGCCACTAGGGTCAAAAGAAGTATGAATGAAATGGTTTTATCCTCACGTTATAGATTGACGAAAAATCCGAAAGCCCCGAGATAATACGAAGTGTATTCCCGACAACGACGTCGAGGTTAAAAGATCAAGATCAAGTATCAAACCCAAGTCCAAGTCAACAAACAGAACGACAGAACAGACGAAACTTCGAAGCGTGGAGTCAAAGCAAGCGCCACCTGGTATTGAGATTTGAAACTACGTGTTTGTTTACAACTACGACGAAAACACCTTGTACGAAAGTACCTCGTCATTTACCATTTGATTTTCTTCAGATAAGCGTGGTAAAAGAAGTGTCTGATTTTATCAGATGTGACCTAAATCTAAGTACAATTCTGGTTGACGTTCCCCAAATAAATACACCTCTTTTCACCTCCAGCAGACAAGGCCGATGGCGATACCCCATGACGTTGTTCTCGTTCTTTTTCCACTCAAGAGATGGCGTTGACGTCGAAGTCGAAGTTTGTTTCGTGATCCACTTGCACTGTCCGTTAGATCTTCAGTCAGCGCAGAGCGTACTAGATTGAAATTGCAATTGAAATTTGAAATGAAAGAAAATATGGTTAGTTGTTATTACACGGAATCAACAGGTTTCCTCGACTGTAGTCTCAAGTTTTGTCGGACAATTTGATTTATAGTGCAACCTTGACGCTAGGAACTACCCTCATCCCTCCACAAAATCAAATAATAACCATTATTGCTAAGTTACAAATGATGTAGGGTATCACTCTAACCAAACGTTCTGTTTGTATTTGTAACGGGTCCTACCCAAGTATGTTTACCAATTTAAAATTTATCATTTTTTAATTTTTCTAAATGTATACCGCAGTTGTATCTAACAATTTGTGTATGTGGTAGTACCTTCGTCAAGGGGATGTCCTGCATTTTTCTGTAGTTTACTAATTATTGGTGATAAATATGTCTCAGTAAACAAACAGGTTTATATAGTTTTACCCCCCCTCCTTTCATAGAATAGAAATACTGGAAATGGGTTTATTTTTTGTGCTGGTCTCTTCCTGGAACCTTATAAACTGATTTTCTCTTTCCCTTTGCTTACCAGTCTTCTAGCATGTCTCCCCCGACCACTACACTGGATGGTTTGCCCAAAAAGTTTGTAGCTGCCATGAGGACATTGTTTGATATTATGGATGACAAGCAAATCGGCTACGTCAGTTTTGAAGGTATCTTTCCAATTCACACTTGATAGCTAAGTATCAAACCAAAGTTGTCTGTTAAATGAAACACGCATTAATCCTGCTCATATCTTATACCCATTCTCAGACATTGAAAATCGATGGCATGATGATGGATCAAAAGGATTACCAAAGGGAGTTCTGGATAGTCTTCAGAAGGTTACTCCTCCCAATGGCCTCTTGTCCTTTGAACGATTTTGTGCTGGTCTCAAAATATGTTTGCTACGAAATCAAGCTGAAACAGGACGCAACAAGTCATCTGATGGTGGAGGTACATGTTCAAACTATCTAAACTTAAGTATGTGTACTTATGATTAGTTTTGAAAAATAACTGTATTGTGTGTTTTAATAGTTCAACCAATACGACCTCCATCTGCACCATTGCTAGATCTTGACTCAAGCCCACCTCCTGTTTTTCCTGTTTGGACTTCAAATAATATTTCTGGACCGCAACATCGAGCTGCTAGTATGCCGCAATTGTCTCAAGACACCAGGGGTTTGTAATTTACTTTAGTCATCCTGTGTAATCTTTAATAATGGTTTTTTAACATATTTCTGCTTAGCAGAGACGGATTTGCGGAACTATGTTCAGTTGCCATCAGATACAATTACATCAGTGCCAGGTGCAAACCCAACAGCTGGTACAAGTAAAGGGCCCTTGTTTGGCCCACCAAAACCTCCCAGAACAGCAGCTGGTCTCCTTGCCTCACGAGAAAGGTACTTGATGACTATGAATCAAAGTGCCGTGATATATTTCGTGATATTGTTCAGCTGGTAGTTTAACTCTTTCTTCTCTTATTTTAGCTTTTCAGGACTTGATCGCAGTGGAGGAGATCGCTCTGCTGTGGAAAGAGGGGCACTAGACAAAGCTGAAATTAGATCTGCATTACAGTGCTGGCAACTACGAGCTGCTCAACCAACATGGAACAACCGTGGATCTGGAGATGGTAAACCAGCATCTATGAATGCAAATATTATTCCAGCCCCAGCTAAAGGTATGTTGGAAAAAATAAAGAAATCTTTGTTCCTATTATTGTTTTTATTTTTTAGCTCTTTTCAGTACATTTTTTTCTCATGTTCCCTTCATTCTCAAGGTGAGGCTGAAAGTACCAGCTCTGTGAGTGCCGCTCAGAAAAGAAGCTCTGGTCGTCGCCGTGAACCCCGTCGTCATACTCTGCAGAATGGCATCGATTACAATATGGTAATGATCCTTTAGAAGAGTTTTGCAATCTAGGTGTATTTTTATTTAAATATCTTTTAACAGACATGTTTCTGTGTTGCAGCTTAAGCGAATGAAACAAATGGAACAAGAAAAAGAAGTGTTACTTGAAGGGATGAAATCAGTTGAACAAGCTCGTGAATGGTATCTGAAGCAAATTGCCGCAGTCACAGAGAAAATGAAATACTTGGGTAGAATGGGATCTCACATGGTATGAAGATAAACTCAATATTTAAACTCTTTTTTTTCCTTTCCATTGTTTTGATAAAATGCATGCAATTATTTTAGGAACCATGGAGTGAGACACAGCAGGAACGAATTCAGTTACAACGGGCTCGAGTTTTAGAAGTAAATCGACATCTTGCTGCCTTGACCGATGGAGGTGAACGTGGAGGATTTGCACTGCAGTTAAATCTAGCTGTTCATGGGTCTCCTGGAGCTCAGCAATTACAACATCAAGCCGCAGCAGCTCAGAGATTTCGACATCAAAACTTAATTCTCACTGAGGTAATTATACTATTTTGAATAAACTCCGCTTTTTTGCCTATCTGAATCCTGGAAGGTGTGTGCTTGAGGGATATAACTTACTCTTCATTTCTTTTTCAGGAAATTAACAAGAAGAGTGACCGGATCACCACTCTTGAACGAGAAAAAGCATCACTAATTCGCGAGTTGTACTCTGTTCGGAGGCCATCTCATCCCCAAAATGAGCGGGGCTTTGTTTGATCCAAGTATGCTTTCCAAGATAGATAAATATTGCGTATTTCATTTCTACTGTGCCAAACTTTTTTTAGATTATGTTTTTTGTTTAATTCTATGTGCATGAAACTTTATAGAAAACATTGATTTCCATTGAGTGTCAAGAGAATTTTGCTTTCTCTATCATCATAACTCATAGTGTGAGTGACTCAAAGACACATATTTTATATTCCACATTCCATCTCAATTTGTTTTCAATTTCCTCTCATGATACGTAGTCCAGTCCTCATCCAATCGCCAATCAAAATCTTGAGAACCTGTATGAGGCGACTTCACTTGTGTCGACTCAATTGCGCAAGCACAGGGGGCTGGCATTGTTTTTTAACACTTTTCTTCTAGGTTGACCAGGGGAGGCCTGAGCCAGCAGGGTTACCACTTGGCATCGGCATTATTGACCGCACTCCCCCTTCGGTCCAATCAATCTCTTAAGGGGGCAAACCTGTGAATCGCAAGGGTTTGGGAGTTTATTTATTAAACAAAAACTACAAATCGTAGGGAAATGGATGAGAGACCATCTAGAGAAAGAATTGGACTACAGTTTGATAAATAGTGCAGCAGTATAACCCTCTGGGAACGTGCTCTTCTTCGGCTTGAACCGGATGTGTCCAATACTTGGTGGCGTGCACGATTTCGGCCAAACGGAAAGACCTGCCAAAGGTGAAAAAATTGTCATTTACTTTTGAAAGATCTCTCTATTGCGTGACGAGAGCGATTTAAAAAATCTTGATTCTTAACATTTTTTTGAAAATGCCAAAGTCTTAGCATGAAAAGTTGGGTTGAAAATTTGCTACGTTTTCCCCAGTTTTAGAACCTGAAATGTGGCTAGTCGAAAATCGCTCTCGTCACGCCATAGAGGTATCTTTTTTAAGTAAATGGCAATTTTGTTCACTGTCGCAGGTCCATCTGTTCAGCTGGAATCGTGAATGCCACCAGGTAGTGTACCTGTCTGGTTATGCTCAAGAAGGCCATGTTCCCGCAGGTTTACAGTTCTCTACCATATATTCAATTGAAGCCAAATTTTTCCTCAATTAGAGGGTCCTTCGTCCATTTCTCTGTGATTCGTAGTTTTAGTTTAATGAATAATCTCCCAACCTGTGCATTATACGATTTTAAACAATTTTATAATAAGGCAGTTTTGTCTGTGTTATAATCATCCCTAAATTTGTGTACTGCTTTTACCTCTTAGTGAAATATTCCTTATTATGTATCTTAATTCTTAGTAAACAGCAACATGTTTGTTGACAGCATACTTAAATTTGTACTCTGTGTGATATACATTGATATTTCAATTGTGATTGTAAAACCGTCCAGAAAATATTGTTTCACACCAATCAATTGTGATAAGGTTTAACTTGTTACCATATTCAAAATTTGATGTGGTGCATTTTATAATTCTTTATTTTATGTGTGACATCAAAATGTCACATAGTGTTGCTTGATTAGATTTGTATTGTATGTATTTGCTCAACACTTCAAAAATGTTTATATCAATTTTGAAATGATCTACTATGGGTGTGGTTCAATTTCACCTGGCAAATTGATCTTAAATATGTGTTTAGTATTCCTGTTAAGTTTGATTTGCCTTTTTCTCCATTGTGTTTGGAATCTCTTATGATCTTTGCTCAAACATCATGTATTGTGACTTAATCCCTATTTAATCAATAGAAACAGAACCTTTTTCTATCTTTAGTTTTGGACATGATTCTAATTACGTATGTACCCTGTTATTATTTGTTTATGTGCCATGGATCACTGAGGGTTTTTGTTGGATCTGCTTCTTTTGTTTAATTTTACTCGCCTCTAAGCATTTTATTTCTTGTTCCCTGTTTTCTCTTTCTTTTTGTCTCTAAAATTTTAACTTTGAGATTTTAATTAGGTAGTCTCCTGCTAGGAATTTGATGTACCAGTTAAACTTGCCATTAAGTGTTCTATTGTTGTAGCAGAGGTGGTGGTGATTTGAGTAAAAGATGAAACTGAAAAGTGTGAAGTCTCAGCTCAATGATCTGTGTTTTTCAGGGGTGGTAAATTAAGACTTCCGTTCCTTGTCATTTTTTTTATTGCAATAAACCCCAAAGCCAGGAAAGGTAGTAATTCGGTAGGAGAGGTATAAAATAATGTGTCAGAGTTCATTTTCATCGTAACATTCTTCAAATTTCAACTCCATGAATGATGAAGAACAATGCAATGTCTTAATTTTCCACCCCTGCTATTTTTTTTAAATACTTTTTTACTTGCGGTAAGTTGTTGTTTGTTTTTTTGTTTTTGTGTTTTTTTTAGATCTGTCCGAGTTTCTTTCCAAATTAAATATGTCATGTCTAAATTCGAAAGGCCCTTAAATCTTATTGGCTTCACCCGCTCCCCTCCCCTCTTCCAACACCCCACCCCTTCCTCTCCCCTCCCCTGCCATCGCCATCGCCATCGGTGCATCGTTGGGGGGAGAGGATAGGAAAGCTGAGTGGTTATGTTTTCTATTTGATGTTATTTATTTTTAATGAATTTTTTACCATAATCGGATTTTGAGTATTTTAATTGATGAGTAGAAATGAATTTTAAAATCGAGGAAATAAGTGAACTTTCGGACAACGTAATGCAACAAGCTATGTCAGATGCAAACCAGGAACTTGAATTGGATGACTACGAAAAGGCTTCTTTTCAAGGGAAATACCATAAACAATCTTACCGAAAGGCGTGGGAAAATTTGCCGGATTTCAAAGGTATAGTTTCTCACAAGTCTTAAGTCAGTGTCATGCATAGTTTCTAATGGAGTCGATTTTTACAGTTTATGTTAACCTCACTTTCTCTGAACTATGTATATCAATTTGAGGGTGATTATTGCCATACATCTCATGGTCAATTGTTTGCTTTAATTTTTATTACAGGGTGGCTGAAAGAGGTGGAAGGGCTACCCAACCGAGCCTATTGCTCATACTGTCAGGTTTCTTTATTTGCTCACCGCCTCAGTTTGCTTAAACATACCTGCACCTTAAAACATCAAAGGGCTTCTCAGAGAGCATTACTTAAGGTACAAATTCTAGCTTCAGCATTATTTAAATTAAGGTTTTCATTTTTCTTTCCATTCAATAAATTTCTTTCTTATTTTGCCAGAATAATGGGCTGTTACACAATGACGTATCGATTGCTCACTCTTCGACACAGCCGGAAATTCACATCCCAACAGAGAGCATTAAACTTAACCTGCATCCTGTCAAAGTCCAGCAATCTCTTCCAAGTAGTATGACTGTGACAATTATTCAGGATGTTTCAGATGATGCCATTGGATTACAACTAGGACAGAATATTACAAGAAGTGAAAGCAGTACTCTGGTACTGATCCAAATGTCAATATTTTGAGAAAACTGACAATTTCTTGCAATCATAATTTGAATTGTATGTTACAGATAACTGATGATGATGATGATGATCTTGGTCTAAACACGGTTCAATCTGTACAGCTTGATGAACCCGTGCCACAGCCTGTGACCATAGCCCCCCCTATGAAAAAGGAGAAGGTAAAATAAACATATCTCTTATTTAACCAAATTTTCTACATTTGTTTTTGTGAATATATATTTGCACTTGTCTTTTGACTTTTTAACTCTCTGTCACTTTATTGACTGTGTAACTTTTCATCTAAATGGGAAGTGATATGCTATTGAAGATAACCTCGGGACCTTTGAACTTTGTATTGGTGAGGAACAGGCGTGAGGGGTTTTGCTTTCATAGTGGGGGAATCTGTGTTTAATCATGGTAACTGTTAATCGCATTGATGTTGTGCAGCGGCATCTTACACCGCTTACTGCTCCAAAGGTCCTAGAAAAGTGCTATTTGAAATCATAAAAAACCTCTTTCTATTATTTCTCATGAATAATTTTTGGCATCTAGTGATACTTTTATGCTATACTGTTAAGTGACATTTTAATGAAACAAATTGATATGTTTTCTATGAATAATTTATGTATACTTGGGAGCCTTGTATGATTGGTTATTAGCTATAGAATTTTGGCCCTCTAAACTCATGTTTTATCCATCTTTTCCAGAACATGGCCCACTCCTCTAATTTACCTCTATCAACCCATGTCTTGGATACATCTAAAGGTCAGCCTGTAGGGCAATTACCAGTCAGTTTGTATAGACTGGTTGACAGCAGATGGACTCTTGTGAATGAGAGGTAAATAGTTTTTACCTTTCAACTACATGTTGTAGAATATGTTGAAGGTGTATCTTTTTAATTCGAATGTGTTAACTGGTTTGTTGCTTTTTTATTTACAGTGCCACTAATCAAGATGGACGATGCAGTAACTTGATTCAAAGAGAAGAATTTGTAGCAGGTCGTTACAAGCTTCATTTTGACACAGATCGCTATTTTCAACTCGATCGTAAGGAAACTCTGTATCCATTTGTTGAGGTAAGTTGAGGTATTCTTTGAAATTCTTCGTTAAATTTATGCACAAAATATTAATGTTAACCTTTATTTTGCCTCTCAGATAGCATTTGATGTGCATGCACCACTTGAACATTATCATATACCTCTGTTACTCTCAGCTTTTGGCTACTCAACTTATAGAGGTAGCTAAGGTAAGGGAGCCTTCAAGGAGTGAAGAGAAGACCTGAACCTATAATTGATGACTAAGGTTACTTGTTTTGTAAAAGTTTTATTTTTAAAAAAGAAAAAAATAATAACAAGCAATATAATGTTCGCACTTTTTATCACCAGAGTAGTAGTGGTAGTTACTATCTGGGTGAGTTTAAGTACACTCTCCTAGGTGACCAAATTAATGGCTTAATGCAAAACAGAAGTTACCGTCTCACATGAAATTATTCTTTCATCAAATTACGTACCATCATAAATTAAAAGTCAGCACAGAAAATGGCATTTTAGAAGTACATAAAGGAAATTATTCAGACATGGCACAGTCATCAAATTCAGTTGGTGTAAGTTAGGTCTGTTGAGCCAACATTCCTTGGAAGAAGAAATGCTTTCTTTGGTAACACCTGAAGCTGTTTGATATTTCAGGAACAATATACAAATCTCGTTTTGTAAATTTTACTTTCTTTGACTAAACAAAAATTATGTGATTGGATGACAAAGATTAGGTACAAAGGCAGTTAAAATTATCAGTTGATTAAAATGTAAAACACACGCCACCATTCAAAAACTTTTTAAAAGTATATTTCTTACATAATA
>NW_026267196.1:258824-262585 GCF_000697945.3 Frankliniella occidentalis
GGGGGGGGTGAAGTGGGGTGCAGATGTTGAAACCTCGCCACAAAGGACAGTAGTACACCCTTCTTCTCTACACAGACTACTCTAAACAGACAGTACATTGTAAAACACGAAGCCCTATCGTCTTTCCATCTCATTTGCTACAAAATGGCTTTCTCTTCTCAATATCTTGAATCGGAAAAACAAATACGAACTGTGAGTGAGTGTTTTTTTTTTCACGGCACGCGACCATTGACCTGTGGTCGTTGCTGTGCTGTCTCATATTTCCAGTTTAGGCGTGACTATCAGTTTATCATCGTGTATATAGGGGTGGGGCCCGGTGGGGCCTCGCCACGCGAAGCGCCACCCCACGCCGCGGGGGCTACTCACGCACGGGTCGCGGTCCCACGCCTCCACCACCACGCCCGGAGGTCTGCGGCGGACGTCATCCGGGTCGCCGCACAGCTTGACCGCGGGAAGCCGAAGGGAGCTCGACCAGCAGGGCGCCAGCGTGCCCGGCGCCACCTGCCAGGCCAAAAGAAAAGAAAGTTTCGTAATCCGTTTCAAGAGTAGTTTCTATGAAGCCGGGAGGCTCTCGGGACGCGTATACTCGCCTGTGTCTGCGCGCTGTGCGGCCCGCACACGACGCGCACGTAGGGGTCGCTGAGCCCCGATCGGTCCGCCCCGGGTCGGAAGCGGCCGTGCCACACGTGCGCCCAGCACTCGTACTCCTGAGTCAGTCCGACATACCGTTAATTCTAGGAGGGCCCGGGTCGGGTCGAAGGTCTAGGAGGGGGCCGCTCTCTGGTCCATACGGGGAGCACACGACCACGGCCACTCACGTGCACGTGCTCCTCGGCGTACGACACCGCGGCGGGCAGCCGGAGCTTGCCGGGTCGGCCCAGGTCACCGTCGTGGCCGCGGGGGAGGCCCTCCAGCGCGAGGTGCGCTTCCTTGCGCGGCCCAAGCCAGAGCAGCACCTCCAGCATGCCCGCCGTGTCCGAGCCCGAGGTCGGGTCCGCCACCCGCTGCAGGCCGAGCGTGCTGAGCTGGCCGGCGTACCGTCCTCGCTCGTTGCCGTCCCGGGCGTGCACGGCAAGGCGCGCGGGGAGAATCGCGACGGCGCAGCGCCGCCGCCCGTCGCCGACGCCGCGGGTCAGCCACAGGACCACGTCCCCGACGCCGCACTCCGCCTGCGCTGCAGCCGGCGGCCGCCCGTGAGGTAGGCAATCTCCCCGGCCCGCCGGACGCGCGCGCGTTGCGGGACTGCCTATCGCGAGGTTGGCAGGCGTCCGGCAGCCGGGCGCGGCAGGACAAGACGTGGTACTAACCGTGTCGGCCACGTGGCGCATCCGCTGGGCCAGGCCGGCCGCCTGCTCGCAGGTGGCCGACAGGTGGGCGTTGGACTCTGCAGCAGGGGCAGGTACTGGAGCAGCTGCAGGTGCGGGGGTCGCGGAGGACTCGCACACGCCTTGCGCCACGACCACCAACTGCCTCTGTGGGATCCAGAACACACTTGAGGTCCGAAAATGTCGAAAGAATGAGAGTAGTAAGAAGGTCATTTTGTACCATCATTCTGAGGCAGTGGTCGGAGGTGGGCAGGGCGGCGAGGGCCTGCAGCCGCGCGAGCGCAGAGGCCACGGCCGCGCGCAGGAGAACCTCCCCACCGCGCTCGCCCGCCCGCAACAGGCGACGCACGGAGCGCACCGCCTCCGCCTGGGGCGGTACAAGTCGAGCTTAATGGAGAATGGGGGAGGACGTCGCGGTGCTCCACGGTCGCGCCGCCGGGGGGTCCCACCAGCGCGGCGCTGAGGCGGTGCAGGGCGTTGGCGACCCGCAGGTCGCCGAACAAGTCCGGCACGAAGGTTCTCACGGCCAGCAGGGGCTTGCGGCGTCCCATATCCGCGTGTAGGTAAGCGGCGTCGTGGCAGGCCGCCCGCAGCCCTGAGCACGCGCTGTGCGCCAGCTGCCGGGCCGCCACGTCTGGAAGCCAACCCTTAGGGGATATCCAGTCGCCGAGAATACGGGGTGTGCGGTATACCGATATGCCGTTGGTAGTGCGAATAATCGTATACTATTGGTGTGAATAAGCTAAATAAGCACAACAACAAGCAGAAAGCAGGAGCACTAAGAGCAAATTGGGTACAATTTTATGACGATCATATTTATTTTTCTTTGAATTGGGCAAAAGAAAACGTGGGCTTGGCTTCACTTCTTTGTTCAACACTTGAAAATGTAGTTTAGGTACACTGTCAAAACAGCTGGCATACAAAGTAAAGTTATTTTGCACTTCGCTTTAACTTAGCATGCAGGTTCACATGTGCCCAGTTCTAAAAATATTAAAATTGTTCTATGAGATTATACCTTATTTGTTCTTACTTAGAACTACAGAACTTTAGTTCTACGTGTTATCCTTAGCCAGGATTTAAAAGTCTCTAAACTAGAAAAACGCGTTGAGAATGGCTTGTTAGGATAAAAGATAACGAAAAGTTTCATTGAACGCCTTCCTTTGAAGTTGAATAGTATTTTAACTGTAACATCTCTGTACGTATATGCTTTGCATGTATTCCTGGCCATGAAAAACCTCCGAACTTCTACCTCTCGTTCATACTAAACTGGGACTACGAAGCTAAAAACTTCATTCAAGATATGAGTTATGACATTTTATCATATTCAGACCAGTCTATCCTATGTCTTATGTGAATTACCTGACACATATTTTTAAAACGGTCTCAATGTGTAAATTCTACAAATGTTTTCGCCTCCTTTAATCAAAAATATATTTTATTAAATTTTAGAATTGTACCTAAAGGTATTAATCTGTGCATCTAACACATTGTTTATATTGTTTTTTCTGTGATCTTATGTAATGTAATGACCTCTCTTGTACAATGCAAGAAAATAAAATGGATTATGATTTCTGAAACCTTGTAGCTGGAAACTTTCCACAAAACAAAGTTCTGCTTGTTGTTGTGCTTTATTCACACCGGGAGAATATGACTATTCGCACTAACGGCAGAGCGGTATACCGAACACCCGTATTCTTAGGACGACTGGATAGCCCCCTACAGTTTTCAGTTCTCTTCACCCCCTCCCCCCCTCCCCCCTCACTCTTCCTCCGGTTGCTAGCTGACCCACCATGATCGGGGTGCTGCCACAGTTCGCGGTCCCCGGCGCTGCCCAGGCTGATT
Source organism: Frankliniella occidentalis (assembly GCF_000697945.3). Lineage (NCBI taxonomy): Eukaryota > Metazoa > Arthropoda > Insecta > Thysanoptera > Thripidae > Frankliniella > Frankliniella occidentalis. The sequence continues at coordinate 261,992 of NW_026267196.1, forward strand.
TCCAGGCCCAGGTCGCTGACGATGTTCTTGCCGCCGAGCAGCGCCCGGTCCAGCAGAAGGACATCCCACAGCACGACCACCAGGACTACGTCGGCCTGGCGCCACAGGGTGTTCTGGCGGCAAAGGGGCAAGGGACATGAGCAGAGCGCGAGGGGGCAATAACTCTGGGAATGATGTGTACCTGCCTGGGAATCACCAGGATAAACATTAATCGAAATCAACAGAAATCGCTTAAACTAAGAGGGAAACTAGTGGAACTGATAAATATTTCGAAATAAGCGCTTTCTACCACTAGAAAACCTAAGGAACGATTATAAGCGGACGGGAATATCTAGGAATCAAGTATTTCGGGAACCATGTGTACACATCGAAAGGGAGTTATTGCCCCCTCGGCAGAGCGTAGGCGTGGCGGTCCTTCTCATTGGCACTGCAGCGAACACCCCCCTGCCCCCAAAGTGTACACCCCACCACTTTAGCCCAACGGCTCTCGAAGCAATCTCACGGTAATAAACTTACAGAGAAGACTCTAAATTTTTCCATTACACAAAGCGTCCTCCCCTGTCCCTCTCCCCCGCCCCCCCCCCTCTCCTCAGA
>NW_026267196.1:262635-263841 GCF_000697945.3 Frankliniella occidentalis
CTCTGTTTGATGTGAGAGTGGAATGCTGGCTGTGTCGGGCCCTCGGCCACTACGCTGTTGCGGTCCTGCCCCTGCAGGGACCGAGGTGGAGGGGGGCGCCGGGGGCGGTAGGACGTCGGCTGAAGCCCTGCCGCCGCCGCCGCCGGTCGCCGTCCCGGCCCCTTCCCTTTCCCCCGCCCACGCACTCCCCGTCGTCGCCGCCCCCTTTCCGCTCCCTCTTTCGGATGCCATCACCGCATCTCTGCCAATTGAATCACGCCCCCGCCCGCCGCCCCGGAGGAGGGTTACTTCTGAGATCCTGGGCGCCGGCTCCCTGAGCGGCGCCGCCCTGCGCCGCGCCGCCGCCGCCCGGTGGTCGTCGCAGCGCACCGCGAGCGCCACCAGCAGCCTGCCCCGGGCCGGTGAGCGCGAGCCCCGCGCGGGGCCCGCATTCCCGCGCCGGCAGCGCCGCGCCGCCACTCCCCGCAGCCCGACCCACCAGGGGCCGAACAGCGCGCCCCGCGGGCCCTGCGGCTCTGCGGTCGGAGACAGCGAAACACTTTAGGGACAAGGGGGCTGAGTTGAGGATCTCTGCGCGTTCTCTTGTCGCCTGCTGTACAGCGCAGCACACCTGTCCTCTTACAAACGCACAACTCGTGTACCTGGCGGCATGTCCTGGAAGACGCTGTCCAGCTGCAGGCGGTGCTCGGAGACGGGCCGCCCGGCCCTGAGCAGCTGCAGCTGCAGGCGCTGGTGCAGCGGCGGGTACATGTCGGGGAACGAGAGCTGCTCCTCCCACACAGGCTGGCTGCAGTCGCAACCACGCGCGCTCGTCGTCCCCTGAGTATAAGAAGGAGGAAAACATCAGTCACTGTTTACAGAGTTCAGTCAGCCGTCACAAGCTGAGTTAAACTAATTTCATTAATTAATGTGTTCACCGAAACACAAGAGGAAAATTGAAAACTTATGAAGCAGGTCATCAAATATCATGATTAAACTATTTGTTGTTGTTTTGTCTGTTTTTGATTTTCAATCATCCGTCCCACACCTTTTGCCCCGCGAAGGTAACGCGCACGCTGAACTGCGGGCGGCAACGGCAGGCGGCCAGGGCCTGCTCCCGCCGCCTCGCCCTCAGCTTGGGTGCGGACGACAGCTTCCCCACGGCGCGCGTCTTCTCCCGCCGCCTCCCCCGGCCCCGGGCGGGGACGGCGGGGGTCGCGGGGGGTG
>NW_026267196.1:267037-270057 GCF_000697945.3 Frankliniella occidentalis
AATACTAAACTGCCCTTGTTTAAAAGAGTCTCTAAAATCACAATAAATCCATATCATAAAAGCCTTGATCAATAAAAAAGTTATCACAAAATAAATAATCTAATTAAACACTGTTCAAAACCTAATTAAAAAATAAGTACAGCAGTTTGTCAAAAAAATAAATGAAGGTAACATTGTCTTAGATGTAAATATGAAGTCTTAAAAACGAGAAATAAAATGTAACCTAAATTTCTCTTGGAGGTGATTTGGTTAAGACAGTACGTCCTGTTCTCTCATTGCGGCTGAAGAGCAGAAGGTTCTCCGATTGGTAGTTTATAACCATTTCTTCGATTGACGAGAAACTCTGATAAAGAAGAGATTCTTATTAAAATTGGTACTATACTCACCTCAGCAAGCAAAATTAAACTGAAATTACCTGTTCATCTGGTTTTTCAAAACCAAGAGCAATGCGTCCATCTTTCCTTTGGCGGACACTAATATTGTACACTCTATTATTAAACCAGAGAGTTAATGTTAAAGGATTTTGAGATTGAGACGACGGTCGAATGAGAAAATAACCATCAATACCTACGACAAAACAAAATTTGACCATTAATTTTTTGTTTTCCTATAAATGCATTTAAAGTGAAAAATTTAACTAACCATTTTTAATAAGTTCTTCAGCTTGTTTGCGATCAACATTCTGAAACCACGGTTGGTGTTCCAAATTTGATATACACAGTCCTCCTTTGGATGTCTCTGGTGCTAAGGATAATTAAAAGTGTTTCAATGACTTAAGCCATAAACAAAGTAAATTAGAACATGATGTCAAGAGAAAAGGTCTATCTCACAGCTATTTGTTTCTGGATGCGGTCTTGGAGTTGGTGGAAGAGGTCTGTTGGGAACTGGAGGTCGTGGATCCGATACCTGACTTTTGGCAGTGGTAGAAGACCTCTTCCCATCACACTTCTCTGGAGGAAAGAACAAACAAAAATAAAAATTCAGAAGCAATAAAGAAAACATTGTTTGGCGCAAACTAAGGAAACGATATAGCATATTGCCCGGGTGAAGTAAGAAGAGTGCACCCACCCCTGCCCCCTCCTCTCACTTAGTCATTGCAGTTAGTCATACAGGCCACTTAGTCCTCAACCTACTGGCGTTGTTCCAGTCGTCCCAGCGACTACATGGGTTAAAGGAAGAAAACCTTCGCCACAACTGACTGCCACGCGCTGACTTCTTCAACGGGAGGGTCGAAGTGGAGTCGGCGGTGGGACTCAGGGCCGCGCCATGGCATGGGTGAGAGTTGCGCCCCGAGGGCTCGGTTGCTATGTCGATGTTGATCTCCACGACCGACATGTTCGTGAGTTTGCGCGGCAGGGTGCGGTGGCCACCGTCAGGGACTGGCTTCATGGTCGCCGTGACCCCCGGGCTCCCCGTGAGGCCCAGCTGGGCCCCGAGCTCGGCCTTGCGTTTGCGTTTGGCTGGGTCCACAGGCACGGGAGGCGACACGGGCTTGTCGTAGTGTGTGACGGCCCCAGTGTCCGCGGTGGTCTTCTCATCGATGGTCTGATACACGGCGTCCAACGCGGGGGAAGTCACGGCTACGGGCACGGCCGATACATTGTTGGAGGCCTGGAGCACGCGGAGGGGCTGGCGAGGGAGCTGCACGGGGGTCACCGGGGGTGCGCAGAGGTTCAAGTGCGTCACGGACCTGCTGACCAGCGCCGTCACCCCGCCCAGCGACCGGCCCTCCTGCCGCGCCTGCGCCGCACCTGCAGCCTCGGACGGCCGCTTCGCCTCGGACCCGGAGGGCTCGCGCCGCGGGTCGCGGTTCTCGCTGCGCTCCCCGCGGTCCAGCGAGCGCCACACCACGTCCAGGTTGGTGCGGGCGCGGGTGAGGCGCGGGCGCAACGGGGTGCCGCTGAGGTGCGGGGGAAGTCGCCCGGACGCGGCCGACTGCTGCAGCTGCTCGATCTGACGGCGCACCAGCGACGGCTGCGGCAGCTGGGAAACGCACTGCATGTCTCCGGCGGGGTGTTCACAGGTGACACGCGCTTCCAACGTCCATAGTCCTCCAGCACAGTCAGCAGTCCGGCTCTGACTCACACCGCGAATCAGCAACGCACTTTTAGCTAACGCGGAGGTCCGAAACACGCTACACGAAGACTACTTGCTCAGCGCGGGGGGCAGGGAAGTCTCAGGGTGGGCGGGTGCAGTCGGTCCGCGGAGAACAACGACACGGCATGGACTGCGGCCCCGAGGCTGGGCGGGCTAGCCTACACCGCGGCGCGTAGCGGCGCGTGCTGCCCCATGCAGCGTCCACCTGGGGGGCGGCGGCCCTCCGCAGCGATCACTATTATTGTCGGAAAGCATAACCCAGCCTCGGCCCAGCCTTGAGACAGGGGACAGCGTGCCCCCACGATCCTAGCTGTACTACGTGGATCTTATTACACGAGACAGAAAATCACACAAGGTTCTTATAGCAGGTGGGTTTGGGTCGGTCAGGGTGGTACGGAAATGGCAAAAGGTATCGCGGACAGACGCAACTATTTACTTCGCCAATTCGCTTCTCACTCTCTCTGCATCCACACGACCCAGACACGACCAGAAAGAACCTGAGGCAGACGTGCGACTTCCCACGGCGGGGACGTGCTCCGGGGGGAGCACGTCGTCGTAGCGCGAGTACAGCAGACGGCGTCTCAGCGCCACCAGGTAGTCGGCCGAGTCCTCAACGAGGCGCTGTCCAAGGCTGTGAACCAGCGGCCACACCATGCCGCAGTAGAAGCACGCCCCCATCCTGACGCGTCTCCGCTCCGTGATGCAAGCTACTCATATGTGCCGGCAGCACATTAGCAGCAACCGCAGTGCACTTGCTCGCTCCAGCTTTGCTGGGGGGGGGGGGCTTCCCTCGCATTCGGGGGGGCCTCCCCCACCCAACTACTCGTTAGTGCGACAGAGAGAGTAAGATGCTATTTGTAATCTCTCTGGTCCTTGGCTCTGGCGTTGCAACGTTCTGCCCATACGACGGGAAAAGGGGCTCA
>NW_026267196.1:270187-291098 GCF_000697945.3 Frankliniella occidentalis
CCCCACACACACACGAGAGAGAAGGGCTGGGAAAAAAGTACTTGATGGGCTCCATCAATGGGAATGAGGAAGAAGCAGTGAACTCACCTGATATCTGTGATGAATGGAGGAAACTTTTCTGAGAAATACTGTCTATCTGCAAAGAACATATGTTTTAACATAAATAAAATAAATTAGAACTAGCTTTAGGAAAAATAAATAAAAAGATACACTTTCAAGTTATGAAGTGGCGTACTTCACATACCTTTTGCTTCTCTTCAATTGGTTCATAGACACCATCACCATTTTCACGGCTTTGAGTCATTGTTTGATGAGATGTTTCAGATATGCTGGATCCACTAGAGGGGCTGTAAACACTGTCACAACCACTTGATCGTTTTGAACATTGTGAAAGTCGACTTGTAGCAGCAGAAGCTGCTGCAGCAGCTAAGGCAGCTGCCGCAGCTGAACTGTGCAAGAATGGTGTTGACTGAGATGTAACTTGAGGAGAAATCTTTGGTTGAGCGGAATTGCTGTTTCCAGCAGTGAGATGTTCAGAAGCACGAGTGGTAGAGTGAAGGAATGAATGAACTAAAGTGTTGGAATGCAAGTCAGGAATGGAAGCATGATTGTCAATTGAATGAATTCTTTTATGAATATCCTCATGGGAAACATTCTGACTTCCACCATACATAGGGTGGTGGGGACTCAAGCGAGGCAATTGGGGAGATGAAGAATCTGACTGCATGGGCTCATAATCATCATCGCTCTGCAATAGGAAAATTTTGAAAGTGAGAGGTATCAAAGGGGCCATGCAAAACAAGTAAAATACTTGAAGTAATAGAATTACCTGAGTTTGTGAAGATAGACTCATAGAATCCGAAGACCACAGCTGCCCCAATGCCCCTATGACTTGCTGGACTTGTTCTGACCTGCATAATTTAAAATGAATATTAACCATCTCACTTTTCTACAAATTTGTGAGTAACACTGTCTGATAAAGCATACTTACTCAGGGCCTGGAGGCTTTGGTAAGCCAGATAAACTATTCCTATTTAGATTATTATTTGAAGTGAGGACAGGTTTATCCTTCAAGGTGGGTTTATCATTATGGAATGAACCATGCTGGTTTGCTACAGACACAAGACCGCTAGGCATGATTTTAGATGGCCTCAGGACTGTTTTGACTTGATGACGATCTGGTGACCTAAGAATTCCTCTGGAATCGTCAATTTCATTCTTTTTCAGAGGCTTTTGAAACTTAGCTGAACCTTGTACAGAGAAAACAAATAAAAATATATAAGAAAGTGAAGAAACAATTTCTTTAAAGAAATTATTACCAATATTACCAAACAAAAATTCAAATATTTACTAGAATGTCCAGAAGCAGCCAAAGATGCAGCTACAGTTTTAGCAAGTGCTGCAACCCTGCCGACACCTGAAGGTTTTATTTGGATTTCTGGCTTATCTACTATGGTGGCTCCAACATCTCCATAAAATCCAGAGCTTTCAGAGTTCTGGTCATCATCAAAATCAGTGTCCCATGATCCCGAATCACTGAGCGTGGACGTGGAGCAATACACACTACCACTCGGTAAAACATTTCTGAAACAGATTTTTTATTATTACAAGAGTTGTTTAAACACATACACATTAGTAAACTGAGTCTACACTTAAAATTCTGATCAGTTTAAATAAAAACATATAGGAAATTTTCACAGGAGTGGCCAATGTTTCTGAGAAAGGATAAAAAAAAACCCTTGCATAGTGACTTGTAATCAACGACAAAATCAAGGAATGTTTTGACAAGTTTTATTGAGTGACATTTTAATGTTCATTCCAAACTCTGAGCACTGGTATGTGGTTCTTAAACTTAACTTTCTTTGTGTGAGAGTTTGCATTAAATGCGTTAAAACGACGGAAAATACCTGTCGGAGAAAGCTAGAACACTTTTATCTTGCAGGAAATAAACAATATTAACTTACCCATTGTTGGATGCAGGCGACGAAACACTTTGATTTTGCATGAAAGGTTTGATTTATAAAGATAGACAAACAGTGTTCGGCCGCCAGTTTCACAAATTTTCATAAATTCAATAGATCTTTTCAGGTATCAACCGAGTATATGTCGAATTTCACCGATTTCACTTTACGTACGTCCCACGTCAACTTGTGTTTTGGGACAGACAGGAGACAGGTACAGATAGAGAAGGATAGAAGATGAGAGACAACTTTACGGCATCCAACATCCCAACTGAAATAAACCGCACTATAATATTCCATGTCAGCTTGCGGTGAAAGTTCCTTCAAAACCAAACTTGCTAAGAAAATAAAATTTAATTGTAAAATACACGAAGAAAGTTCCCAATATTTACAACTTTTAATCTTTTAAATGGTTTACCTCTTTTACGATGGTACTCCTGGTACTTTACGCCTCATGCGTTATTTGCAGGGACGAAGCCGATGTTTTCAAACTTCACAGGCACTATATACAGTACCACTTTCTCCCTTGAGACGAAGACCGACCGATCGGGTCATCAGGGAGTTTGGTGAACTCTGCTCGAGTAGAAATGAATAACCTTAAAATTTTCTACTCCTTTTGAAAAATGAGTAAAGTTTGACCGCAAGTGATAAAGTTTAGTAGTTCAGTCTTATGTTGGTGTTGTTATCATTTTAAATAGAATTTGAGGAATCCTCAATCATGGCGCTTCGAAAAGTTAAAGGAAACTTAGAACGTATGTTTGACAAGAATTTGACGGATCTTGTCCGAGGCATTAGGAACAACAAAGATAATGAGGTTTGTAAGCCTTGCATATTACCCTCGTTTTTTGCCATTGCTCTATAAGAGTTTTCCGTTTCTTTTGTACCTTTCCATGATTTTTTTTTCTTGTTTAAAATATTGACTTATTTTTGAAATGGAGTCAAATATTTGCATAAGTTCTATACTCTTTACATCACTTTACATTTTTGATTTTTCAATCTCATGGCACGAAGTTTATCAAATCATTGCATGCCCTAGACTGCTTCTTCTCTCAAGCGGTACATACTTCATCTATCAGTCTCATGAGGACCAGTTTGTGTCACAATTACTCTAGCTATTTATGGGGTTTTATGGTGTAATCATTACAGGAATATTCCCTTACTAGGAATTAAACTTCTCACTTATCTTCCAATTTTTTTGTGACTAGTTAGTAATGTACCCTTTGGTATACTGGGCAGGAAACTGTATTTTCATCGTCTTAAACATTATGTAATCAATTAATTTTTTTCTAGGCTAAATACATTGCTCAATGCATTGAAGAAATCAAGCAAGAACTTAGACAAGATAATTTATCTGTCAAAGCTAATGCTGTAGCCAAACTGAATTATGTAAGTAGTACTTAACATAGCTTATTTTTGTTATTTATGAACTTGTATTAATTTTTTTATCACTTCAGCTGCAAATGATGGGATATGATATTAGTTGGGCTGGTTTTAACATTATTGAAGTTATGAGTTCCTCCAAGTTCACATACAAACGTATTGGTTATCTGGCATCTTCTCAATGCTTCCATACCGACACTGAGGTATGTTACATCTAATGATACCTAGAAATGAAGAAATTGTCTGCTTCTCCTCTTTTAAGTGTATATATCTACCTAGAAATTGTATCTGAACTATTCCCATTATTCTTACAGCTCCTTATGTTAACCACTAACATGATCCGCAAAGACTTAAATAGCCAAAACCAGTATGATGCAGGACTTGCTCTTTCAGCATTATCATGTTTTATAAGTCCTGATCTGGCTCGTGACTTAGCTAATGATATTATGACACTGGTAAGTAGTAGTATTACAAAATGACATCATTTATCCTCTTTTCTGGCTCTCTTTTTGGAATTAATCTTTTTCTCATGCAGTTAACTTCAACAAAACCATACCTGAGGAAAAAGGCTGTGCTAATGATGTACAAAGTGTTTTTACGGTTCCCTGAGGCACTGCGTCCTGCATTTCCTCGCCTGAAGGAAAAACTTGAAGATCCTGACTCAGGTATACAATATGAAACTGTTGTGTTTCATTTAAAAAGACAGTTCATGTCAAATATTTAATTTAATGGGTTAAGTGAAAAATTTATTCTAAAGATCATAAATTTTGATTCTTAGGTGTTCAATCTGCAGCAGTTAATGTTGTGTGTGAACTTGCTCGTAAAAATCCGAAGAACTACTTAAGCCTTGCACCAATGTTCTTCAAGCTCATGACAACATCCACAAACAACTGGATGCTCATTAAGATCATCAAATTGGTAAGTTCTAGACCTTTGTGTTAATTGTCAATCTCTTCGTTGTGTTTTGAAATTGCTACTGCTCTTCAGGTGTCCTCACCTCAGTTTAAGTTGTTATCAGGGAGCAGTGTCATTGTGGTACTGCTTTCTACCATTCATTTTTGCTTTTGATAAAGTTATTATATTTTTTGACAAATTAGCTTTGTTAAAGTTCATGCTAAGTAAGGGCCTCATATGTTTTAATTATAATGTGACATTACAGTTTGGATCTCTGACTCTGATTGAGCCACGCATTGGTCAAAAACTAACTCTGCCCTTAATTGAAATAATATCAAGGTAAAATCAAATAATTAAAAGTTTAAACACAAGTGTAGTTGCTTCTTTGTAAATTCTGCTGAGAGTAATTGCCTGCTTTAAAGCACCCTCACCTAAAGGTTCTTATGGAAGTTTTGTACCAGTTGTGTATTTTTTGATATCTAGTTTTGGGTTGGGTAAAAAAGAAGGAAATATAGCATTAGGACGTAACTCAGTGTTCTCTTATCTAGTTACTGTAACAACAGAAATGCTTGTTAAGGTTTTATCTCCTCTTTAAGCAGCTCATGTCTATCAAGTTGGAAAGTGTGGATACTTAAAATTTTTCAATTTTGAGTGTCGCCTGTGTTTCAGTTTGGTGCTTTGACTCCCTTGGAGCCTCGTCTTGGTAAGAAACTCATAGAGCCTCTTACCAACCTTATTCACAGGTAAATACCTCGTCTTGATGAAACTTAGGTAGTTCTGAGTAATTTTCTTTCTTTCTTTTTCTTTTTTAAATGAGGAGGTACCTGGTTAAACTTTTTAGTATGCTAATTGGTTATAGGTAGTAACTAAACTCTGCTCAGAAACATTAGTTTTGTAGGTAATCTAAATAAAACCTAGTATAGTTTTCACTATACTATAGAAGTGCAGTTCTTAATTCCAGTCACTCTTGAGGTGATATTACGTTCCACTTTATGGGGTTTGTGCTGGGGCACACTTCAGCTGGTTGATGTTAGCACATACATTTTGAATGTGTGGAATTAGAGTTCCACAATCAGTAGAATGCATCCTTGATACCATGACACATTTATACCAGCAACTCTGTTTTCTACCTATTCTGTAACAATTTTGAGTGTGCAAAATTGAGTGTACAGCACTTTTCTGCAATGGTTTATGCTCTTTGACTTTACATGGCAGCACATGTGTAATGCTATTGAACTGTCAGCAACCAAGGCACCATGTGTTCATTTTCCTACAGCTTATTTTCAAATGAATATTCTATCTTGGCTTGGCACTCACATTGCAAAATTTATTATAAACTGCTTCAACCAATTTGCCCTCCTTTTATTGTAAGAAAGCACTTGTATTTATTTTCTAAGTGTTTGATAATTTCTCATGTATCTTCAAGAGATTGGAGATTACAATTCTCAGTTATAACTGATTGATAATCTTTTTACTGCTCTACTATGTTGTGATTATAATATAGTATGTGACAGCAGACCTTTTTAACTTCTGATTTTATTACTTGGTTCTTTCTTAAAACAGTTGTAGACAGTTGGTGATAATAAAATATGGTGCAATTGTGGAATATTGTACAGGTTGCTCTATGACCTATTGAAGTCAATCCACACTATGTAGTCCTTGATTAACCTGTCATAGCTCTTCTCTAATATACTATTTATTTATGTATCATGTAAATCAACCTTTGTCTAATCTAAAATTGAATTGGGTTTTGCAGCACATCTGCAATGTCATTACTGTATGAGTGCATCAATACCGTGATAGCTGGTAAGTTGAACTGCTATTGAAAGATTAAACCACAAAGTAAATCCAACTTTGTCCTTTGTAAAAAAAAACAAAAAAACCGAACTTGCTTGCCTTATTTGCAGTTTTAATCTCTATATCTTCTGGAATGCCAAATCACAGTGCTTCAATACAGGTATGTCCTAAATTTTTCCTCACTCATTATTACATGTTCAGTGCAGCACATATTTCATACCCTATGAGTGTGAACACACAGTGGTCATGCAGTGCACTGAGAGTGCTAATTGTATTTCATTTTATATGCAGTATTTGCGTTTGTACCATTGGCTGTGTGACTGTTTGGCCCCAGTTCAAGCCGTCATATGCTCTTATTAAAGTTGAGTGCATTTATGTGTATTTATGTTTACAGTTATGTGTCCAAAAACTACGCATTCTAATTGAGGATTCTGATCAGAACTGTAAGTACAAACATAATCATTTATTATTCAATGTTTATTATTTCCTTCTTCACTTAACCTAATTTAAATAATTTTTTTAACAGTGAAATATTTAGGACTGCTAGCCATGTCTAAGATTCTCAAGACTCATCCTAAATCTGTACAAGCACACAAAGACCTCATTATGCAATGCCTTGATGACAAAGATGAATCAATTAGACTGCGAGCTCTTGATCTACTGTATGGCATGGTATGTTACTCTTCACTTTTTGTGTGCACTTTTTGAAAATCAGTATCAATACACATGATTACATAATGGAAAAATGTAATAACAAATAAATGCAGGTGTCTAAAAAAAACCTAATGGAAATTGTTAAGAAGTTAATGGTTCACATGGATAAGGCTGAAGGAACTACATACCGAGATGAATTATTGTCTAAAATAATTCAAATATGCTCTCAAAATAACTATCAGTTCATTACAAACTTTGAGTGGTACGTATCTTCTCTCCTTACAGAGCCATGTCTTTTTGTTTCTCCATGCTCTCTCATAAATGAATTTCCTTGATAGGTATGTTAGTGTACTGGTGGAACTTACTGATATGGAAGGAACTCAGCATGGATCTTTGGTTGCCACTCAAATGCTAGATGTGGCAATTCGTGTTCAAGCGATTCGCAGTTTTGCAGTTTCTCAAATGGCAATTCTCTTGGAAAATGCCCATCTCTTTTTCCGACCAAGCTCCAAAATGGCAGATGTGCTCTATGCTGCAGCCTATATTTGTGGAGAGTTTGCTACGTAAGTTCTCTCAGTTTTTTTTTGTGTCCACCAATGCATTGATATATGTTACTGTAATGTCTATTAACTGATGTTCACTATATAGCGAACTCAAGGATCCTCAAGACACTTTAGATGCTATGCTTCGCGGTAAATTAGTGCAGCTTCCGGGACATATTCAGGCAATTTATGTTCAGAATATATTGAAAGTCTTTGCTCACATATTGTATCAAGAGGAAGAAAGAGGTGACAGCGAAGCAATATTACTGGTAAGACAATAATTCATTCATTAGGTTATTTACCAGACTTTTGTTATTTGAGACTTACTTACACTTACTTACACCCCTCTATTCTCTTTCTAGCTGTGTGATTCTGTAGGTAACAAACTTATACAATTTGTGTCGAGTGCTGATTTAGAAGTGCAGGAAAGAGCCAGTTCTGCAGTTCATCTTGTACGATACATTCACAAACAAGTTAGCAAAAATGAGACTGGCATGTCAGAAGAAATCAGTGCTCTTTTCACTGGAGAGCTGAATCCTGTAGCCCCCAAAGCTCAAAAGAAAGTTCAAGTACCTGAAGGGTAGGAATTTTTTAAAGTTAGCCCCTTCTGTGCTGTTGAATGTAACCTGTTTGACTATATTTATCTACCTTAAGTTTGTTATATTTCATTTTCTAGGTTGGATTTGGATGCTTGGATAAATGATCCTCCACCATCCAGCAGTTCTGATGAGGAAGATTATAAAGAAGACAATTCAATATTCAGCAATGTAGTTGGCAATAAATTTGCGCCATCAGCTATCCCTGAACCATCAGAGGAGGAACTTGAAAAGGCACTCTTAACTTTCTTTGTTACAAATCTAATCTTTTCTTGCAAATGTTTATATATTGTTGTTCAATGCACTCGGTACTAATGTGAAATGTTTGTACTTTAACTTTCTAGAGGAGAGCAGCTCGCAAAGTTGAACAGGCAAGCAATCCTCACTATTTGAAGTCATCACATTCGTCTAGCAAGAATCGCAGCTCAGAAAAAATGAATGGGCAAGACGATATAAGCAATATTCCGATGGCAGAAATTGATCTACCTATCCCTCTTAAAATACCAGGTACCATTTCAGTTCAAACTTATTTTTGATTGATTTTCTTTTCCTTTCATTCTTTTAGCCATGTAAATTAGTCAAAATGTAATAATTATTCCGGTATTTCTATTTTTTTAGGTCTTACTTCCTCCAATCACTACATGTCTCCTTCTAAATCTTACAACGTTGAGATTGATAAGCCTTCTAAGAAGGACAAAAAGAAGAAAAAGAAACGCAAGAAGGAGAAAGTATCATCTGAAGATGATGATGACATTCAAGCTTTACATGTTGTCAACACTGATATTGGAGAAATGCCAGAAGGGGCACAACTCTCTGATCCTGATGACAATGACAATCGCCCTGAAGATGATCCCCATCGTGCACTTGACATAAATCTTGATGAGTAAGTATTTATAAATCCTAATAATGCTCTGTTTGTTTTTTGATACATATTTTAGTTTTATTATTGTAAATTAACTATGAACAGGCCCTTACGAGATGAGGAAAAGTTACCTGTGCCTGCTCATCGCTTTGTGGATGAAACTCTTCTCCCAATTCAAGATGAGCCTGAAGATCAAGGTGATTCTCAAGTTCTTGAAGGCAATCATGGAAAGTCCTCTGAAAAGCACAAGAAAAGGCAGGGTAAGGACAAAAAGTCTAAACACAAGAAAGATTCCAAGAAGAAATTGTTGGTAGAGGAAGAGCGTCAAAGAGGAGTGGGTAGTGAAGATGCCAAAGTAAGTTAACATTAATTCGCTCATTTACTTTAATTGTGCTTTTTGAAAAGTATCCACTGGATAAACACTTACATTCTTCCATTTCTTAGAATGATCTCACCAATAGTGATGAATTGTGGCTCTCACTTGATTCACCTTCTACAACCAAAGAGAAAAAATCAGAGCCAAAAGATAGTCTGGTTCCTGCTACAGGGGAAGAAAAAAAGATAAAAAAGAGCAAAAAAAAGGTTAAAGACTCAGAAAAATCTTGTAAGTCACTTTAGCAGCACATTTTTTGAATTTTCAAAAACAGTATGTAAATAGAAGGTACTAATTGCAATACCCCTTGATTAACTTTGCAGCCAAACACAAGGATTCTACCAAGTCAAAGGAGGGATATGAAGAAGCTGCTGGCATTTCTACCCCCTCCAAGGAAATTTTGAGCTTTGTTGATAAAAGTCGTAGTGCACCTTCAGCTGCAGCTCCTCCACTTTCAGCTTACTCAAAATTGGCAGCTGACAAAACTCTGCAGCTGGTCTGTTTCTACCCTCTGCCAATAATTTTTGTTTTGTAATTCCGGTTTTGCATTTTACTATCTATGATGTAAATTTCAGGTGCATGAAGTTCGAACTGTTGGCTTAGAAAACAATCAAATTATAGTGTCGGTTGTTTTTAACAACATTAGTACACAGCTTGTCAAAGAGCTAGACTTTAGTGTGTCCGATTCTCCTACTATAAAGTTAATGAAAAGTGTAAGTATGGATTTGATTAGGTAATTTGTATTGTAATTTATAACGTTATCTAATATCTTCGCCTACCTTCTAGGATGTTGATCATTATGGTGTAAAGCTTCCTTTTCAACTTAAGGCAAATGCTTCTGGTGAAGCCTTATTTGCTTTCCAAGTTTCTGATGTTACCTTTGCTCAAAAACTAAGGTGTACTCTCACATTCATGATAGAGGTAAGTGTATGTTTTATTTTATATGTAATGTATCAACCTAACTTTGTTTATTGGATTTTTCTAATCTAATAAATTTTGTATACATAGGGTAGTGATGGCATTTCATCTCAAGAAAAGCTTGACTTCTGGCTTCGTTTACCGTGTTCAAGCTTTATGATTGGCCGTCTAACTCAACGAGAAACCGTCACTGACCTGCTAGCCAGTGGTTCTCTCACTGCTCGAAGCAGCATGACTCTGGAAAATATTAATGTTGATTTTTCTCAGGTGCAGTACTTTTTCAATCCACTTTTACTGTTTGAAGGACCACTCAATCATTTTCTAATATCTAAAATTACCTCTGTTGATTGTTCACATTCCAGATTCTACAACGTGTCTGCTTCCATGCTCATTTTACCTTAGTTGAACAAGTGGATTCTACAGCCTCTCTGTATAGTCATTCAATTCAGCAGCACAATGTTTGCTTACTTTTAAAATTCAATGTATGTATTACTAGTACATTACTTTAGCATGAGTTAATCTGGTAAATAAAGTATGGAGATTTTTAAGTGTTCTGTGCATATTTGTGAAAGTAACTTCAATTTTTTTTATTCTGTTTTCCAGATATCAACCAAGACATTAGTAGTGGATGGTAAGAGTGACTGCAGCCCTTTGCTTTCCTCCATCCTTGAGGAGGTCCAGGGTCTTCTTGCACCCTCTTCTTGATGTGATAATGTATCCCCCTCCATGACATCCTAGATTTTTAAAAACATGGTGGCTGATTGGTGCCTTGGTGAGCGACGATAGGCAATCCTTTCTCACGCCTGAGTCCGCTACTTTATAACCTGAAGAAAGAACGGCGCCGATGGGCCACCATGTGCATCTTTTTTATTCCAAGAAGAAATTTTCCATCTGTTATGTAAACGTTGTTCAATTTCTTTGTACTGACTATAGATGAGAAGTTGAAAAAGATTGGTTTATACCAGTGTGATTGTTGGAATCAGTTTTAGTTGAAGTCAGGGTTTCATTCAATATTTTAGTAAAAGCGTGGACTTGTGTTTCAAGTTTTAAATTTACGACTGATTTAATGGTGTAGTTTCTTCTGATCTACATATTGAGATTAATATTATCTGTCTACTATCCTACTCTTTTCTCTTATCAATACTGGATATGTTTTAAGTTGTATTCCTCTTTACTGCTGTATTAGTCGAAACTGTATAGTGAATTAGCCTGCCTCATTTTGTGACGGAGGTGGATGAGGTCTGTAAGATCTCTAGGGCACACTTCACATTTATAAATAATTATGATCATTGTTCTATTTTGTTACAAATTATTCTATGAGGAGTTTATTGTACTGTAGATTTAACATATGAGCTGATATTGTTTCCTGCTTGAAGATTGAAAAGGCCAACTTATTTTTGTATTGAAACATGTCATATTATGAGCTTGAAGTCAATTAATCCACAAGTCATTACAAGTAAAAATAAAGTCAGATTTATCAGTAAATTAGCATCTGGTTTGATCACAGGTATATTTTTACTGCAAATCTGGCAGACTATGCTTAAAACATCCGTCCACCCCTCATGTGAAAGTCTCATAAAACATTTTGAATCGAGGGGGATAGCTGATCACATTTTGTTCTGCGTTGGAAGACAAGCTTTGACCATGAAATTTCTTTAAATGGAGTCAGCCTGTTTTCCAGTACCTTGTGTCATGCAACTGACTGATATCTGTAAATCTCTCTGAAATTCGATCTACTTTATATAATCCTGTATTCCATACACAAGCTGCAAATGAATGTTTCTCTTATCATACACATTCATGCTAGATTTGTATATTTTTAAAAAGGTAAAGCTTTTGTATTTGATGTTTTAGATGCCAGGTATTTTTTGAAGTCTGATTCATTTTATTCACAAATACTATCAATTAAATCATATGTTGATGCAAGTCCAGAATTTGTGTAATCAGACCTGCATTTAGATACAACTGAATTCTGTTCTAAATGTTGTTGGTTTAAATTATTTGACTTAAAATTGGTAAAACAATATAGATAACTATGTGATATCTAATGTTATAGTTGTGTTTTAAACTTTCTGGCTACCTATGATCCACCCAATTGTAATCTAGTGCACTAGAATGCGTGTGATACTTTTACATTGGTCAGAGGTCGAAGATCTGTATTTTGAGGGCATTTTCCAGTGTGTTGTCAGTCACTAAATTAACGTATACTACATAAATTCAGTAGATTTAGAACATTCCATTTTACCTTGTAATCGAATTTTCAGTTCTGATCTTTCAATGGCTGTTGTTCATCTTATATAGGTCTCCTGCAGGCAAGAGAACATGTGTATCTGTAGCCTGTACTTTTAATATTTTAAGTCAAGGTCCTGATTAGCTCAAGAACTGCTTATCCTTTCAGAATTTGATGCACCTTGAGTGTGTCATTTATTTCTTTTTTTGTTGATAGGATTTTGTTTGTGTGGAGCAGATTTACTAATGGCCATGCCTAATATTCTTATACTAAGTAGGTAATTATCATGACGTCTATATATTTCAAACAATATTTCCTTGAGGAAAGGTGCTGAATGAGGAATGTTTCCTATCTTATCATATTCTTTTTGCTTCACTTCTTGTTTCAGTTTAAAGATATTCTGTTGTGTATCCGCCTGGGCTTATTTGTTAAATGATGTTCAAATTTAGTTATTTTACTATGTTTTTTGTATTGTATTATTGTTAAACTGTTGAGTGCTGAAGAATTTTCTGTTATTCGAGTAAATGATCTTTGATATGATAATAAATTTAATAATTATTGAGATCTTTTGATTGACATTGACAAGCTCTCTATCCTACACGGACACAGGTCGGGTGGTCAGTGGTCCCACGTCTCCTTGATCATGTCGGCCGCCTTCTCCGCGATCATGTAGACGACACCCGCGGGGTGGCCCGAGATGATGGTGGGCATGACCGAGGCGTCCACGACGCGCAGGCCCTGGACGCCGTGCACGCGGAGCTGCGCATCGACCACGGCGCCCCGCTCGCCGGCCGGCCCCATGCGGCACGTGCCCGACTGGTGGTGCAGGTTGGTGGACAGGGTCCGGGCGGCGCAGCCCCAGTACTGGTCGGAGCGGAAGGCGTGGTGCTCGCAGCCCGGCACGGCGCGCTGGTGCAGGCGCGCGCCCCAGCGCCGGTAGCCTGCCGTCTCGCCCAGCGCCACGCCCAGCTTGATGCCCTCCACCATGACGCGCACGTCGTGCTCGTCCTGGTAGTAGTTGGCGAAGAGCAGCGGCCAGTGGAACGGGTTGGCGGAGCGCAGGCGGACGCGGCCGCGGCTGCGCGGCCGGAGCAGCACGGGGTTGACCGTGAACGCGTCCTGGCCCTCCACACCCCCGAACATCTGGAAGCAACATGCCGAGTTCGACACCACACTTTAGTTCGAGCACGTTTTGTAGTTATCCTGTACTGCACGCATGAGCGCGGGCGGGCTTGCCTATCGCCCCTGTCCACGGCGCCTTACGAGCCGAGCGAGTAGGCTACCCGCCCGCACGTAGGAATGCGGTACTGCATAACTCCGGGGTTTAATCAGCTATCTGGTACAAACATAAGAGCACGGTGTGAACTGCGCCCTGCCATGGACACTTGGGACGACCAGCGTCTGTACCTTCTTGTAGAAGCTGGAGTCGACGCCCAGCAGCCCGCGCAAGCTGCCCGACGAGTCTCCGGTGAGCGCGCCCGGCCCGAAGGACAGCTCCATGTCTGGGCGGGCCGGCTGCTCGTTGAGAGGCGTGTTCACGAAGGCGATGCCCTCCGCCCCGCCGGGCGAGGTCAGCGGGCCGTCCTGCGTGACCCAGTAGTCGACCACGCTGGACAGGCGGCGCGACTCGCGCGCCTCCACCACGGACACGGTGTCGTTGAGCATGAACGTGATGCCGCCGAAGAACGAGACGTGGTCCTGCAGGTTCTCCCCCACGCCGGGTAGGTCGCGGACGACGCGGATGCCGTGGTCGCGGAGGTGGTCCGCCGGCCCCAGCCCCGACAGCATGAGCAGCTGCGGCGTGTTCAGGGTGCCCGCCGAGAGGATCACCTCGCGACGCGCCTTGGCCACGCGCCACTTGCGGTCCCGGACGAACTCCACGCCCACGGCCACGCCCGTGAACGGGTCGACGAGCACGCGCGTGGCCCGGGCGTGCTTGGCGACGTGCAGGTTGGGGCGGTGCTGGACGGGGCGGAGGAAGGCCTTGGCCGAGCTGCACCGCGAGCCGTTCCGGAGCGTGGCCAGCGTGAAGGAGAAGCCGGCCATGTGCTCGCCGTTGTGGTCCACCACGTCGTAGCCCATCTCGGACGCGGCCTGCAGGGGAGACAGATGCGGGAGGACGCCGTTGTACTACGCACTACACTGCACTGCAACGCAACACAAAGCCTTCCTCCGTCCCCATGACGCCTACCTGGATGAAGGCCGGGGCCATGACGGAACGCCAGGGCGACTCCTGCACTGACAGCGGGCCTCCACGCCCGTGGTACGGCGAGTTCTCGAGGGCAGCCACCTGGATGTCCTCGGACTTCTTGAAGTACGGCAGCACGTCGCGGTAGCCCCAGCCGGGGTTGCCTAGGGACTCCCACTCGTCGAAGTCGAGCGGACTGCCTCGGCCGTACACCATGAAGTTGAGCACGCTAGTGCCCCCGAGCACCTGCGGAGCACCGGTGACAGTTAGTTGTGTGGCAAACCCGCGAGAGTTGCCGAGGGTGGGCCATCTCTGAACCTGGCTCACGAGGTGCGGGCCGTCCCCTCTCTAGCCTTTGGTTGCATTTCAGTGATGCAGTTCAATGATGGCCCACCCCACCGTAGAGTTGCGCCCCCCAGAGTAAGAGTGACGCCCTTCCACGGCGACCTCAGGGGACCCCGCGGGTGAGATGCGCGAGGCCTAATGCTCGGTGTAGAGATCTCGGAGGGCAGCGACAGCCGCCAGACCGCAAACCGCTACCCCGTTCTGCCGTGCATGCAGTGGGGCGGGGCGCGGGGCGGGGTGGAGTGGCTGGTGGCTGGGGGTGGGGGCGCGACGTGCTGGGTGCCAGTGTCGGGCAGCATCACGTCGTCGCTAATTGATGGATGGTCGCTGCCATGCCATGTTTAGTTTTGGATGCAGAGAGAGCACGGAGGGCAGGCAGGAGAGGGAATGGGAAAGGGGGGGGGGGGAGGGGGCAACGGAATGTCAGTTACACCCCCCATCCCTCCCCTGCCCCTCTGCCTCGCGATATCGTTTTTCGAGCGCACTTCCCGGGGCTGCAGTATGCACTGCACGTGACGTCCCCCTCTGAAAAACAATGCCCTCCCTCGATGCGGCTCTGACCACCATGAGATCACTTACTACAGAAGGGCGCAGCGCGAGAGCCCGCTGCAGTGGAGCTTGCTCACGCCTCAAAACTTACGCGGCGTGTGGCCACGTGCGCACTTCTTGCACCCTTCTGGTGTTTATTTATTTAATTTAAAAAGAAAAGCCAAGTCTCTCACCTTGCCTCGCGGCCAGTTGCAGACCTTCCCGCGCATGGCGCGGCAGTAGTCGGGCGAGGGCTGCGCGTGGTAGCCCCAGTTGTAGTTGGTGTTGGCGACGTAGCTCGCCAGCAGCGGGATGTCGGTGAAGACGGCCTCGTCGCCGCCCGCCTCGAGCAGCAGCACGCTCCACGACGGGTTCTCCGACAGGCGGCGCGCCAGGACGCAGCCCGCCGTGCCGCCGCCCACCACCACGAAGTCGTACTCCTTGAGCAGCGCGGCGTCGGGCACGTCGCGCACCTGCGCGTCGCGGCGCGAGGTGAGCGGGTTGTTGCGCACGAGGCGCGCCGCCGCCTCCAGAGGCGACAGCCTGGAGGAGAGCGTCCTGGCCTGCGGCCCGGCCTGCGCGCTCTGGGCCTCGGTGTGCTGCGCCAGGAGCGCCAGCAGCAGAGTCAGCGCGGCCAGCGGCAGGCGCCCCGGCGGGGGCGGAGACAGCGCAGAGCGCATCCTGGGGGTTGGTGGTGGTGGGCCCGACCCGCGGGAGTGGCTACTGCATCGCGGCCTCCTGTCGGGAACGGCAAGGGGGTCACTTAACACGTAAGGCGAGTGCAGAGGGTGGGCCAATGCCAATCCAGCAGAGGATGAGATCACGCCGTACAGTATATGCCGAAGGTGTTAAATTAGTAGTTACGTTGTCGGGGAAGTGTGGTCCTCGATGTTGAAGTTGTTGTGAGAGAGACGGAGAGGCCTCGCCCGTCTATCTCCCTCGCTCTTATGGTTCTACTCGCGGCCGCGACTGGAGGCGGCGCGGGCGCGGGCACCACTGCCAAGGCCAATGCCAGGTGCGGCGACCCAGCAGGTCCAGCCCAGCTTCCCAGTGCTCCGCTCCGCGCGGGTCCCGGCCCGAAACTGACCGACCGGGCGGCGGCGGTCGTCCGGTTTGCGGTCCCGCGAGTTCCAAGTCCCGGGTCCGCACTGCAGCGCAGACGACGCCGCGCGCCCACCGCCTGCCTAATGGGGCACAGCAGAGCAGGACCGCCCAAAGTCAAGGTGCCAGCCCACCCGACGCCCACCCGCGCTCACCAATGCGATACTCGATACTGGTTACTGTACAACGGGACTCCCCCTCCCCCCGCCCCGCCCAACCTCCTCGAATGCATTTCCTAGAATTTTTCGGTGCTCACACAATACACCCCTTGCACTCTGCGAACACGCTCACACAGACCGACGCTCGCACACAGACACTTACCCGCCACAAGCGAAACTGTCTCTGGTTTCGGATAACAGACAGAGTCGTGTTCCGAGAGGATCTCTCTCTCTCTCTCCCTCACGCACACACGCTCACGCTTACTCTCTCTCCACCAGGGGGGCGGCCGTAAGGCGAGATTGCACACGACGATTACACCCTCCCGAGCCGAGCCGCGAAAACTCATTTTAAGTTAAGTCTAGATTTTCTGATCGATGCCCATCCCAGGAAGCGTCGAACCAAAACACTAAAAATCAGCACTTTCCCGCGATAAGCCACGCGAACACATGGCCTTAGCCGTGCTGAGGTGGGGGTGGGGGCGGGGGGTGAGGCACCGGGCCACCCTCTGCGGCGGCAGGGGCGGCGCTCGCCTACTTTGACGGGCGTATAGTCCCAACTTGTACCCGGAACCGGGTGTAGGATAGCTTTGTTACCTGTTCCCTGGAGCGGTTGGGGCGGTTGGGGTGTTCAGGCGGTCCCGCAAGGCAGGGCGCAGGGTTGCAGTATGCGGGGCGGGCGGCGGGGTCCCGGAAGGAGCAGGAGACAGCCAGCGGCAGCAGCGCCCGTGCGGTATCCCGCTCCGTGCTGCGGCGCGTGTCGCGCTGCGCTGCGTTGTTGTTGTCCTGGATGTAGTTGGCTGGGCCGGGTCGGGACCGGTGCGCGCCACCCTTGTTAGCCGGTCTGGCCCCCGCGGTCCTTCCCCGCCGCCTCAGCGGACCTCACTGCGCGGTGCGGTGGCACCTCTGGCCTCACGGCACGGCACACTGCCGGCAGCACTTCGCGTCGCGACGACACCGACGACGCGACTAAAATGTATCGTCGAATAACAAACTCTTTGTTATTCTGTTGGCGCGCCGCTGCTTGCTGCTGCTGTGTGCTGTGCGGAGTCCCCTCTTGGCGGGGCGGAGGGCGCCACACCTCTCGGTGCGTACAGCGCACGGCACTTCTGCACGCCACTGCACAGCTCCGCACCGCGCGCACCCGACGCACTTAGTCACTGTGGCGCCACGCGATCGGGGCCGCCCTCAGGACGGCGACGCTGAGGAAGAAGACGGACTCGAAGATTAGGACGAGCACCAGAAAGACGTACATGTCTGGAAGGGCGATGACGGGTGGTCGTCGTCGTCGGAGGGCGTCGCCTCTGTGCGCGCGCGCTTCTTGTTTTCCTCGTGTGGGCGGGAGACGCGCACGCGCGTGACAAATTGTTATTATCCGCGTGTTTGTGTCGGCGGCGGGCGCCAGGGCGCGGCTCGGTGGCTGCGGCTGGACTCGGACTGCGCGCGCCCCGGCGTGGTCCAGCCCGGCTCAGCCCCGGCAGACCGCAGCCGCCGCCGCGCTGGGCGGGGAAGGAGTTGGGGGGGGGGGGGCCTCACTGCACTGGACGAGCGCCTGACGGCCAAGGTGAACCACCCGGTTAAGGCAGGGCAGGGCAGGACGAGACGGGGCGTGGCGGTGCGGGGCTGGCGGGGCCACCGGGGGGCGGGCAGCGGGCGACAAGCCAACGCGGTCACCGCGTCAGAGCAGTGCAACGCCGGCGACAACAAACCTATGAGCGCTGCTGCCAATGAAAACCCTCGCCGTTCTCGTTCCTCCCAAAAAAATTGCGTGTGAAAAAATGATTGCAGGCTGCTCCAGTCGTACGCAAACTCGTTCCCGAGTGTGCCCCCAGGGCGTGACGTCACAACGGCATCGGTCTCGTGACGCGGCGAGTTTGAGCGTCGCGGGGTAGGTAACACTCTTGATTGCAAATCGCTGAGGAGGAGTATAGTGGGTCGTCAATCGGGACCGGCAACAGTTTGCGCGCGCGGACCGGATCAGCAGTCGTTGTTGTTATGCCCAATAACGCCGCCCGACCCTCACGGCAGCACCGCTCCTCCCCCTACCATAACCAGAAACGGCCGTCAAGACGGGCATAACTACCGAGAAGTGCCGCCCGCCGCTGCCGCTCCCCCGGGGCGCTCCTCTCGGAGTCGCTCTCCCATTGTGCTGCTGCTCTGGCGCCGGGACTCGCCTCGACTTGGTAGGGATCGTCCTGACGGGTAACTCGACATGAGCACGACATGATGAGCCCCACAGAGTAGCAGAAGGAAGGTACTTTGCCGGCAACGTCAAAAAAGAGATGCACAGAAGCGTGGCTGGCGAATCGGTGCCGCCCTTGTGCCTGTTACCGGTAATGTGACTGGACTGAGTCGGATCATCCAAAACGTTTATCCGTCATTGGCCATTACGAACCTGCCATCCCTAGCTAGCTAGAGTCCTATAGGGGAGAGAAACGTAATGGGTGTCTTGCTCATCTGCCAGTAGAATTTTTCATGGCGGCCATCTTGGGGAGTCTGCGGGGCGCGCGGGGTTTGACTGTACGCACGACGGAGCGACGTTGGCAGTTACTTCTATTTTATTGCCAACAACAAAGCGATTAAAAAATTGAACCAATGTGGTTTTAGAAAGGACTCTGCTCAAAGATCCTTACGATATATTTAGTTTTTAGTGACAACACTCCAATTAATAAAAGGAAGCGGTGAAAACTATATATTTTTAGTCACAGACCGTAAGGTGTGTGTTTTAATTTGTAATTATAAATTTAAAATTATAGTTAGCTCTAAACTATATTGAGCGCCTTTTTCGGTAGAGTTTAAGCATTGTTTCCGATATTTTGGCTTTCCGGTACGACTTCTAGTTATTAAGAACGATCAGTATTCGTGCAACATGTTTCCGCAACCTAACCTGCGCGAGCGGCTGGCGGCGGCTGCGGCCGGGCGACGTTGCCAGCAGACGGAAAAACCGGGGAAACTAACTGTTCTCGAAAATACGAGGACGTCCTGTGTTGGTAAAGCATCGATCGGAAACCTAAATTTCACACCCGTTCGGCTCGCTGCATTTTGGGGTGCTGGCTAACTTCTAAATATTAAAAACTGTTGATTTTAGCCGTACGCTTCACGGACTACGGCACGTAAACAGCTGCTAAACCCGAGTCGCCATCTTGAGGAGCACGCGCTTGTGCGCATGCTCACGCGGCCATCTTGGGGAGATTTGGTTTCAGCGGGGAGGAGTGGCGGGGCAGGGTGGGGTAGCGGTATGAGGGATTCATCGACGCATTTCTCGAGTTTGCGTTTCTCTCCCCTCTAGGACTCTATAGCTAGCAAGCTTCCAAAGCGCCTGGTAGGTAGGCAACATATTGTCTGCAGTGCATGGGTGTACCGCGGGTTGGCATACCCTGAATACCGCAGGCGCCGAGCTACTGTGATTTGAATGAGTTTGAGAAAAATGGGCGTAGGTCGTGGTCGTGTGGCACCAGGGCCTAGATGAGGACATTTTCCGCCCCGCCCGCGGCGTGGTCAGCGGGGCTCACGCCCAGGGCGGCACGTCCGCCACCTCGGAGCCGGCGGGGGCCCTGCTCGCCCCGACGGTCCTGCCCGCCGCCGCCGGGTCGCTTTAGCTTTTGGTCGGGGTGCGCCTCTGGTCAAGGAGAACCTCTGCTGATTTTGCTGCTGCTGCAGCTTGCTGCCGTCTCGCCCCTGGTCTGCTGTGGACCGCATAATAATGCTGCTCATTAACCGGATGGAGGCAAAAATTAACAAGCGAATCTGAAACACGACGAGCCGGACACACCTGCAGGTCGCGTGTTGTCGGTGCTCTGGTCCGGCCCCCCCTCCCCCCCCGCACATGCTTTGCATTTTTTTCATTGTCTTTACGCCACTGGACGAGACGCGGCCGTACATAGCCGCCTCTCTGCGCCGCCGCACGGGACCATCACCGCCGCCGTTATCCCGCTGCAAACTTTTCTCTTGTTCGTCTCTTTACCTTGACGGCGGCGGCCGGCCTGCGTTCGCTTCCTCCTCCTTACCCAGAACACTACATGCCATACCCACGCACTTGTTTCGGGCCGGACGCGCCTCGCCTATTTAACCGCAGACGAAAGGCAGTGGAGTGACGACCCCGTCGTCGAGCGTTTACACGCATCCTCACCGCGGCCAGCTGCTGCTGCTCGGGCTGAAGTGGAATAACAACAAGGCGACGCGGGCACATAGCGTACGGGAACGGCCGTGGCTGTCGTTGATGATTATTTTTCGTTCCGACAGTTGAGCGTCCTGGAGACGGACGGGAACAAGGCGGTATGATGAATGATTAACTATACGTGAGCGCGTGAATGTGCGTGTTTGTATTTGTGCGTGTGTGTGTGCGTGTGAGTGTGTGCGCGCGTCCTGGCGAGCTGGCGACGCTGTG
>NW_026267196.1:291469-293561 GCF_000697945.3 Frankliniella occidentalis
AGGGGGAGACTGGCTTTGGCGGGCAGCGGGTTCCGAGCAGAGCAGACCAAGGACGATGTCCGGCGCGCCCCACGCCCTTGCCAGCCCCTGGCGCGCGGACCGATTTCTGCGCACGCGTCTGGCGTGGTTCTTCTCCTGACCCACTCGTTGGGCGGAAGATTCCGGGGTCACCAAAAAAGAGGACTGTATGCGCGTGTGATGTATGGAACGGTATGGGCACCGCGCTCCGTGTCTGACACTTCGCTACATGGGGAAATCTGTCCCGCCCACTCTCGGGCCCGATCTCCTAGACCTTTCCGACTCACCCGCTCAGGTTTATTCCACGAGGATCTTCCCCCAAAAAATAAAGCAACACGACGCGAAATGCAGCAGCATAGGCGAGCAGCTCCGTGGAGAACGGAAGCCTCAGCCCGCCCCCCGGAGCTTCTTGCGAAGAGCAGCACAGGCGAGCAAAAGTAGTCGAGAAACGAGAAACTGGGATGTGTGCCAGTGACGTCTTGCATCAAGAAGCACCGCACACAGCACCATTTCAAGTTCAGACAAAACCGCCAGCCGGAATGATGTTGGTTGCGATATTCAATGACGGTACTTAAAAAAACAAGGGAAGAAACAAATTCGCGAAAATGTGGCTGGGAAAATTCTTTTGAAAAAATCTAGTCGTAAGTTGCTTTTACGTTGTGGCTGTGGCTGATAATGTTCGTATTCGTTGGAGATGGTCGCGCCATCACTCGTTCGTTGATGCAGTATGCAGTTAGCTCGGTGGTAAGCCAATAATGCCATACGGTCAACAGTATCCTTTTGATGCTTCGATGGAGTAAGCGCGTCATTTCTTTTTATTTCATTTCGTCGACAGCCCGGCGCTCACAGAGTCCAGCATCGGCGGGAGCGCCCGCCGTCCTACGGCATATGGCTATGCGGTACTCATCGCCTCTGCTCGCCCAGTTTTACTGCAGCCCCAGGCCACCGCTGCTGCCACCACGCTGCCGCTGAACCTGTCCGCCACAGCCAGGCTGGTCCAGGCTGCAGGCGGCCGATATTATTCAGCGGACAGCGCGGCGCGACGATACCGAATGCCGTAAAAGTGTTGCGCCGCGAGCCCCGGCCACGCCACGCCGCGCCACGCCGCGCCACAGTGCACCTCGTCGCGCATACCAAAAGGCGCAGCAGCAGCAGCGGCAACAGCAGCGGCAGGTGGGAGGTGATGCTCCTGGCCGCCGCCGTTATTCTTCCCGTTCCCTTTTCACGTCTGCCGGAAGGAGACAGACTCGTGGTCCAGCGCTCTATGATTGTTTTCACGCCCGCACCTCTCCTCCTTGTGCCGCTCCCACCGAGCCTCCTTGGACGCGGCCGGGACGCGCCCCCCTGCGCTCGTGAAGCTGTGGGGAGGCCAATAATGGAAACGCCACTTTAGAAGAGGGCGGGCAGCGGCGAGGTGACGAGCAGCTCAAAGCGGCACACCGGCGGGCCTTTCTGTCTGTCTCGGAATAACAATTGATGATCCCCCTCCCAGTCTCCCGCCCCGCCGCGCTCCTCCACGGTGCACTGCAAAACGGCGGGAACCACACATTTTTAAACATTTCCCAACTTTTTGTATTGGTTTTCTTTTGCGTGGAGTCCACGCCTGGGATCATCCAGGAAGTAAGAGGAAGTACGTCCGTCATTTGCCGTGAAGAACCTTTGAAGTTCAGCTATGCTATTAGAGCGCCTAATAGGTAGGCAACATCCTGCCTGCAGTGCATCGGTGTACTGCAGGGTGGTCTACCCTGCGTCTTGCAGGCGTCAAGCTCCTTCTGGACGATCTCTAAGAAATCCACAATCCGCAGTTCTCTGGTCTGCTGGTCGGGTCGACTGCTTGAACACTGGAAACGCAAGTGTGTGAATGTCGCACACTTCTTGGTGTAAGAATATCCATTCGTACAAAAGGAGGATGTACATTCTTCATAGGAAATTCGCACTTTACCCCTCTAAGTGCACGACATTCACACACCTAAAAGTGTGCGACATTCACATTCACTCACTTGCGTTTGCAGTGTGACCCATCGCACTCTTGCACGTGAGCAAAAAGATACAAGACAGAGAGAGGGGGGGAGAG
>NW_026267196.1:297863-300284 GCF_000697945.3 Frankliniella occidentalis
TCCCTTCTCGTTGAACAACGCCACCCCACGAGGTACTTTCCCCATCCCCCATACCACCCCCAGCATGACACACATCAGTGTCGGACCACGAATGCGAGCAACACAATCAACACAATAAGCAGCTAAACGGCCAACATGTCAAGTGACGCGTCATTCAGAGGACGCACGACGCACGACGCGCACTCACTCACAAACACACAAGCGCGCGAATACAAACGTGTGTATGTAATGTTGCAGGAGACTCCCCATTAGCAATTCAATTGTGCAGCTAGCTGGCGTCCACTACTGTCACGGCCAGTGTCGCTCGCGCGGACGCACCGCCTCTCTCTCTGTCTCTCTCCCTCGCTCACGTTCGCGCAGACCGCTAGCAGCAAAATCCCCACAAAAACACTGTTTTGGGGCAGGGTGCTTCACGCGGCGGACGCGTGACCTGCCATCAATAAGCGATTTTCCTTCCGTCGCTGGTGGACAGGGGGAGGAGGGGAGGGGAGTTCGATGCATTACTCTCAAAAAACCTGCCGGCAAAGTGAGCGGTTGTCGCAACTAGGATGGCAAACTAAACGGTTGTCGAATAACGGTTCGGCACACTGAACGGTTCGCTCGGTCCTGAGTTAGGGCAAAACTCTGCTGATCCAGCTTTACCACCATCTACAAAATAATTTTTGACCGCCACGAAGTGGTAAACCTCAGTGAAAATAAAAGTCGATAAGAGTAGATATGGTGTCATCCACCCCCGGTTCCTATTGATCTGCTTCACCTCGGCCGGGCGGCCCCCTTCCGAACATGGGAGGCCTTCAAGGCGGCCTACAAGGCGGCCTACAAGGTGGTCGACATGGCGTTGGCTGAGGAGACCTGCGCTTGTGTCGTGCGTGGCGCGGGGCGGGCGCGGCGCCCCCAGCCTTTTGGCACAGCCGACCGCACGCGTCAGCAGCAGGAGTGCCTCGGAGAGTGCGAGAGAGGGAGACGGAACGAGTGAATAATCTTAGTTCAGTAAGTAATTATTTGAGGGGGGAATTTACAGGAAGTGAGTTGACCGTTGGTATATTAAGAATTTTCCATTCAGTTTCGGAATTTGTAGTCTACTTCTGCAGCTGTTTTTTTTTTCAATAATCATAATCATTCTCCTCTTCCCCTCTATTTAGGATAATTTCGTTCAGACCTCACTATAACGTTGTCAGTCTTTGGCAGTTCTGTTAGCAGTCGGTAAGGAACAGCGCCGGGTCCGGGACCGGAGCAGTGTGGTGGTACAGTCCGGGACAGATGCCCTCTAGGGGCGGCTTCAGCACTCACGCACCACGACCACGGCAGTCCTCCTCCACCACACCACCTCCTGCGGACTCGATCCGACGACGTCGCCGCCTGATCCGCTATTTCCCCAGAGGCAGGCCTCGGGCCACCCCCACCCCCGTTTCCCCTCAGCACCCAAACCATCCCCTCCCTCTCCCCGGCCAACACCTTTACCGGACCATATAGACACGTATATTGCCGACACGGCCTCCTCCTTAGGTGCCTTTAAGCCCCATCTCTCCATCTCCATCACCTTCCCCCTCCCTCCGGGGGGGGGTAAGGGAGGGCGACGACGCCTCCACTTCCGCGCGACAACCTGTCTACATAGTCTAGAGAATGGCGTGGCCTGGCGTTATTTCGTGGCGTGGCGCGGCGTGGCGCGGCGCTCTGCCGTGTGACAAGGGCAAGGACGAGGGCGGCACAATGGGACGGTAAGGCAGGAAGTAGAAAAAGCAGCTCGGCCCTGCCGGAGGCCGGAGACGAGGGGTTCACAACCGCATTCGTGTATACACTAAATATACATTTAAAAAACGTGGATACTAGTATTGTTTAGTTTTCATTTTGTTACCTCTGTTGTGTGTTGTGGGTTTGGTCACACTGCCTGAAATGACCACCTGTCTTGAATGTAGAACATCCAGAGTGCGTATAAGACCCTGTGAACATTGAATAAACTCTCTAGTCAGCTGAACCTCTTTTTGTGACTTCACTTACGTCACTTCCCTATCACGCCGGCCAAATACCACCACAAACTCTAACTTTAAAAAGTACGCCAAGTTTGGGGGGGTTAAAACCAACTCTATAGAGAGTAAGGTGGAAGGCCTGCTTGGCTTCGCGTTTGAGATGCTATGATGGCACCCCTCCGAGCTGACCAGCGCCCTGCCGTGCCTTTTAAATATAGAAAATTTGCCTTGTAACTTGTAAGGTTTTGTGCTGTCATCATCAAGAAATTCTTTTGTATTACAGAACTTTTCCCTAGTATCATAATTATGCTTCTAGGAAAACGTTTAGGAATACAACGAAAACTTTTAAGAATACTTAAGAATTTCTTGAAAATATACTTCAGCTCAAACGTGTATTTCGTTACTAAGGAAATTCCCTAGCAAAAAGTTTAGAGTGCACTTGCAGTTTTAAAAG
>NW_026267196.1:301109-302790 GCF_000697945.3 Frankliniella occidentalis
GGGGGGGGGGGCATGAGTGGGAGCCGAGTGGGTCCGCAGCGCAGGCAAGCGAATAAACGAGTATTGAGAAGGGATAAAACCGTTCGCGCTGCGAATCACTGAACTGGTGCCAAAAACTTCACAGAAGGCGAGGATGAGTGCGATGCGAGTGGGGTCGAGCAGGAGGAGGAAAGAAAGAGGGAAGACAGTCAAAAGTTTTGAAATATGTCATTTTGTAGAAGGAATCTGTGGCACACGGTGGCGTTGAAGACTACGATGATAAGGGCGGGTGCGAACAAACGAGAATTAACACGTTGAGTCCCAGGGGAGTCCCCTCTTGCATGTTATTGTGGCCACACGTGTGGTCATGCATTCAGCCCCTAGCGAGTGGAGCTCACCCTCGCCTCCCACCCCTCGAGAGCCTCACCACGGCGATCAACACCTTTGTGCCTGGAGCCTTTACTAGCTGGAGCGGCCCGGAGAGCGGGCGACCACTGGAATCTCCGAAGTTAACCATCTTCCGGCGTCCCCTTCCAAGCCATTGCACGGCACACGCACACGGCCCTCGGGCGACCAACCCCCGGTGTGTCGCCGTCGCCGCTCCTGCTACTTCTCCTCGAGGAGGAGGGAGAAGCAGGATGAGGAGGAGGAGGAGGAGGTCCTCGAGGAGGAGGGAGAAGCAGGATGAGGAGGAGGAGGAGGAGGAACCTGGAATTCCTTCCGCGCGCCGGCCCACAGCCGCCGCAGCAAGTGACAAAAGGAGCCCGCTCCATCCCGTGAGCTGGCCCGGCCCGGCCGGCGCCAGCCGTGAGGGTAGGCAGCCGGCGAGCTGCGCGCGCTCGGGCGCTCGGCGGGCCAGCGTGCTGCCGGGCGCTCCCCGGAGATGCGCCGCGCTCAGCCCGAGCTCAGCCCCACCCCCCGGTGTATGCGTGCGGGCCGGCTGCTACTCAAACGGGCTGGCCCATAGACAACGTACTTTTACTTGGTCCCACGTGCACGACGGCGTGCAGTCGCGCGGCCGGGCTAGCCTATACCGAGCAAGGAGGCAATGACCCGCACATGTGTAAATGCAATACAGTACTTCAAAATAAATAAGTAAATACGTGGCCCAACACTCTGCTTAAACAGCGAGCGTTTAACACATTCCTTGCGGCTCATTTTTGTACCTTTACAATTTAAATTAGGGGCGTGACCACACAGTGGTCACGCCACAAGGAATGTGTGAAAAGAAAGGGGGCAAACAATGTCAAACAACAAAAATATGGGCGTCGATAAGTAATCAGCATGTTCGCGCCCGCCGTATAATTGAAAGGCATACCTATTCAAATTCAACAAAATATCAAGTAAATTGTACAACAAAATACTCAGCAACTTCCATGGGTACGCGATGCAGTGGCGGCGCGCTTGAGCCGCCGCGCTGCAGCTGCTGTGTAGTGATTGTGTCGTCGACGCTGAGTGGTCCCGCGCCACGCGTCTGAGTCTGCAGGGACCATTAAGCAGCCGGAGAGAGAGAGAGAGAAAGAGAGAGAGAGAGAGAGAGGGAGGGGGGGGGGGAGAGCGCGTCGAGCCGCTCCCAACCATCCTCTTTGCCCCACCCCACGCGTTTCCCTGTTGCATCTGCCGCTTCATGAACACGCAAGCCGAACACACCTGCCTACACGGTGAGCACCCGCCTGTGCGTGTGTGTGTGTGGGGGGGGGGG
>NW_026267196.1:302840-305068 GCF_000697945.3 Frankliniella occidentalis
CTCTCTCTCTCTCTCTCTCTCTCTCTCTCTCTCTCTCTCTCTCTCTCTCTGTGTTACTCACGCCTCGCCCTGGCCCTGGTTACCCCACGCAGGTTTGCCTCGCGGCACGAGGGATTAAGATTGTGCAGATAAACCCCCGCATGCCCGCGAACCGCCCGCGGTCACAAAAAGGGTTGTTAGGGTTCGGTTCACTGTAAACATTTTCTATTCTTTTACAACACGTTTTTTTGATCAAAGAAAATCAAGGTAAATTATCATATAATTGTGGACAACATTTTCATTTTTCTTTTTTGCAAAATGACAATTTTTTTGTTGTCATTGCGAGAACTATTAAGTCAGATATTTGACAAAACGTTTGTCGTTTTGACAATAAATTGTCATAAAAAATCAAATTTTGATACAGGTAGAAGTGTTAAGTCATAGAATAAAATGACAGGCAAGATGAATCTTTACAAATTTACCCTGTACTACAATCATTCAGACTATTTCTGTCAAATAACAGATAAAGTTTTACATGACAGACCGTGCCTCCTTCCAATGGGGCACTACACCGTCGTCGCCCAGCTCCTGTCAGGAAATCCTCCAAACATATATGGGGAACATGTGAAGTAAGCAGAAAACAAAAATATAACAAAATAATTACTCTATTAAACATTTCCTAGATTTTTCTTTGTAATTTTGTGACGTCGGGCAAGCAACTTAGTTTTCCTTTGACACTTTGGCATTACTCACCCATTGAAAGCAGCGCGAGACGCGGGGCGGACGGATGCGCGGGAACCGAGAGGCGAGGTGGAGGGAGGGGGGAAAGAAAGGTGGGAGGAGGGGGCGGTAGCAGAGCATAGTCGGCCTGGCATGATGAAGAGTGATGCCCCGCCGGCAGGTCTGATCACATTTTTCATTCGGTCCCGCCGCGCCTCCGCGTTCACCCCGTCTTCGCCCTCCCCCCTTTCCCCTTCTCCCCCTCCTCTCCTCTCCCTCTTTTCCGCGTCCTTTTATGAATCCTTATTTTGATACTTCTCACGCTTCATCAGTCGTCATCTTGATATTTTGTATTTCTCACCGAACAACCATGTTTTGAGGTAGCAAGGAAACATATGCTTCATACGTGGTTCGCTTTGTTTGATTACTGTTTCATTGTCGTTCAGTGCACACTGAACTGACCGCGTTATACTATCGTTGCTACGTTTGTTTCCAGCATTTGCGAAACTTTTCCTCTCTCTCTCTCTCTCTCTCTCTCTCTCTCTCTCTCTCTCTCTCCCTCTCTCATCCCGTCTATTTCTCTCTCGTCCAGTCTCTCTAACGCGCTCACGCAACCACGCGTCCCCTCCCTTTTCCACGCACACACATCGCTTTGTCCAGCGTGGAATGGGATTCTGATCCGCTTAGCACAATTGGCTGCTCGATTGCGAGTAAGAAAGCGAGGTGGAAAGAAAGCGGAATTGGTTGGGCAGAGAATAAAAAGAAATAAAAGCGTTTTGCGGGTTTGCGTGAATGTGTGTGCTGCTGGGAATGTGTTAGAGAGAGAGAGAAAGTGAGAGAGAGAAAGTGTGTGAGAGAGAGAGAGAGAGAGAGAGGCTAGTCGACCGTTATTTCTGTCGCTCCCTACCCTACACAGACGCCCCACTCTCCTCATCCCCAACACCAACACCTTCGCCCCCACCCCCTCCCAACTTCCCCCTCCCGCCGAGAATTCACATATTGCGCCCACGTGGTGAACCGAAATACCTGGAAGGGCTCCCCGATAAGATGGGGTGGAGACACGGGGCGGCCCGGGCCGGGGCTGGCTGCTGCCGATGGCGGCGGCTGCTGGCGCGAGGCTGGCGCCCCCCCCTCCCCCCAGGGAAACACCGCAAGGGCCCCGCACTGACACCGCCGCCGCAGGAGACGGAGCACCCGAGCCACATGCATAACTTATCAAGCAGGCCGGAACACAACTTCGCACAACTGAAAAGCAGTAGCTTGAAAGAGGAAAAATTGCTTCCACAAAAAAGAAAATGAAAAGGATGCCCCCCCCCCACCTTATTGGCGGTCGGTGCGGTGGTGGCCGCATCTTATTTTTCGTTAATTTTTATTTCTCCCTGATTATACTCCCGAACGTCCCCCTTGCCCTCCCGGACCGGAGCCGGGCTGCTGTGCCGGCAATAACCGTCACGGCTGCTATAGGCGATGAGAAAGGCGGAGGTTAATTGATTAAGGCGGCCGTGGCGGCGGTGGGGGGCGGCGCGGGG
>NW_026267196.1:305328-308691 GCF_000697945.3 Frankliniella occidentalis
CACGGCGTTCCACAAGGGGGAACGCCCCGACCGACTTATCCTTATAACTTTTCTTTACCCTCTGTTGATCCGTTCGATTTGGCATTCTTTTGTCTTACTCGCCTACCTGAGCGCCACCGCCGCCGGCCCTGGTCCTGGCGGTACAATTCCTTGTTGGGAATTTGGAGACGTCTGGAAGATTTCATACTTTTGAAAATGATGATGGTATTCCTGAAAATGTAACTGCAAGGGTAAACGTAACAAAAAAGGTCTCACATCAAGTGTCAAACACGCTTCTCTTACCTCTGAACAGTGCTTCATTACCAACATTTAAATAGTGGGCCAATCGTGTTGCTCAAACCTCAACAATACTATTTCAGCTGTTTCATCTACACAGATCGTGAAAAATCTCTGTATGATATATATATTTTCGGTAACGATGATGACGATGAGGAATTCAGGTCTGTTTTGAATCGAACGGAGGTAGTCGGGTGGAGCACCCTCGAAGCGCCGCATTATGTCGGCGGAAAGTAGTTGGGGCACAGCTGGGGAGGCGGGTGAGACCCCGGGTGAGGCGGAAACCTCGTGGGCTGGAAAATAACCCCTCCGCGTTCAGCTCAGCAGTGACATGATGATGTTGAAACTTGTTCAGCGCGCGCGGCACGTCGCGCCCTGCAAAGCGGAGTGCCCCCCCTCCTCCTCCCTCCAGGCGAAACAGTAATAAATTATCAAACTAACAATGTGTGTCGGCATATTATGATGGAGTCCTGATTCCGCCCCCCTCCCTATCCCCGTTCTCTCTACTCCCCCCCTCCTCTCTCTCTTTAGTCCCATGTATGTCATGTCCTTAAATTAAATAAATTTCAATTTCAATTTCTCTCTACATACACACACTCACCACCTCACTTCTCACGCCTCTGCCTTTTCCACTCGCCCTGTTCTCGGCGATATGATGTGAAAACAAGACTAATCTACGACTCATATGGGAGGGAAGATGGAAAGGCGGAGGAGGGGTTCTCCTCGGTAGATTGACTTTCTTTGCAATGTTTTACCACTTTTGAGGAGCAGGAGGTGCCCACGTTAGGTCTGTTCCAACAGAGTAAACAGGGGTATAAGTGAAAGCAATAGGTAGGGTTATTCGCAAACGGTCAGGTATGTACTCGATACGCTACACCTGCGAGTTGTGAAACTGATGCAGAACAGGTGCCGCCCGCTGTGCCCCCCCTCGGCCCCCTCCCGAGCAGGAGGAAGTCCATACACAAACTTGTCAGCGGCAGTGCAGTGCGGGCGGGGCTCGCTTTTATATTGTTAAGCGGGGACGCCGCTTTTGTCCGCCGCTCTGGCAATGTTTTGTCCCGCCGAGGCAAGGCCGGGCCCGGAACCCGGTCCGGCCACTTCCTCTACCCTTCTCCCCCCCCCCTCCCCTCTCCGCTTCCCTGTTCCTTCTCATCCCCATTCAATTTGCAATTCAGGTAAACGGGCGAACGCGCAGCCCGGCCGGCCAAAGAAAACAAGGGAAGACCCTGGGCCAATTCGCGCCTCGTGGTGGAGTGGGACGGGCGCCGGGCACGCTCGCCCCAACAGGTAGGTGAGCCGAGGTCCAAGCCGATTTTTGAACGCATACTTTTTCTTTTATTTTCCTCATTTCTATCGTATGTATCACAAAATGTAATATTTTGAGTCGCGCGCATATTTTTCTTTGTCGAGTATGCCACGCGGCGCAAAACATTTGCACACAAAGATTCACTCACCGACTCATCACACTAAACACGAGTTACTCACAGCAAGGATGATATTGACACAATTAAATAAAGGGCTTAACTTAAGATCGACGTACACATACATATCTCACAGGTTTTCGATTTACATTTGACACAATTATACAAAGTAAAGTTAAAAATAAGACGTACATAAAAACAAAGAAAAACAAGAACAAAAACAAAATAATAACATTGCACTTGGGTGGTTATTGCTCTACAGCATCTTGGCTCGGCTGAAAAGACAAAACGAACTCTTCGTTTGGAGGCTTTTCGGAAGCGGTGGTCCGTGGATGTCGACACGCGTGTTCCCTCCGACACTGTGTGTCTATGGCGTATAGAAACATTTTGAAACAATTTCTAGTAATGGCAGGGCGATATCACGCGCCCAATGGCCGGTACTGCGGCTGGACGTGACGCAGCGCTGGAGGCCACATCGTGTGCTCCACTCACAAACATTTTCTCGACAGTTTTTCGTGTATGCCCGTTTCGGACTCACTTTCTTCAGCTTCTACCAACGTGCAGCAGAGTCAGAGTGATAATGGCCACGGAGACTAGAGAAGAATTATTTAGGGTTGGGACAGACGCCAACCTGACAAGATAAGGAGCGTCCCAGAACGGGGCGGGGACGACACCGACGGGGAGGCCGCCGCACGAGGCGGGGCAGCACAGTGGTGCACAAGTACGTCCGTCAGGCCGAGGCCACACGACGACGCGGGCCTCAGCAGTCGCCGCCCGCGGACCCCGCCGCCGCTGACGGACCGCATCAAATGGCCGAGACCTCCTCGCCGTCGAGCTTCTCCGACGAGTTGACCCGCGTCTGCCGGATGGAGCCCAGCGACGACCTGCAACACGGACACGGGGGGCTGCAGGCGCACTTCACGTCGCGCTCGGCGAAGCAGGAGGGGTACTTCAATCAAAACAAAAATAAAAATAACGTAAATCAGTGTACAAACAAAAATAAAAACACAAAAACAAAATAAATTAAAACAAGAAAAAAAATTACCAGCAAAGAATCCAAGAAATCAGGAAAAAACGAAAAGAAAAAAATCGGTGTGCACTTAGTAAAGCACCCCTCGGGGATCCCTGAATCACTAGTCCCTGCACTGACCTGGGCGTGTAGTCGCGGAGGTGCGTACACGAGCCGTTGTGCTTGTTGGCGCACAGGCCGACCGCCGAGCCCCGGGGCGGCGTGACCGCGGCGAACGAGAGCTTGTTGTTGGACTGGATGGACGCGGACGACGCCATCTTGGAAGGCGTGGGCCGCTTGCGGTCCAGGTAGGCGCCGGCGCGCGTCGACACGCTCTCGTAGCCGCCGCACCGGGCCGTCAGGATGCGGCGGAACGCGTACCGGAACTCCTTGTTGAAGATGGAGTAGATAACGGGGTTGAAGGCGGAGTTGGAGTAGCCGAGCCACGTGAGAACCTGCGGGCAATAGAGGACCAGGAGGTGCGCCTTAGTACGTGCAACGGCTCAGAAAGAAATTACTATCCGACTACCGAAGAAAAATGCCGCAATTTGTGCGTCCTACCCCAAGACACCCCACACCAACGTCCAGTTTCGAGCGCGGCGCGCCGGAGGAGAACGGTTGCGGGAAAGAGGGAGAGGGAGGGAGGGAGGGAGGGAG
>NW_026267196.1:308871-311698 GCF_000697945.3 Frankliniella occidentalis
GGGTGGATAGGCAGGCGCGGGCGGGGGCGTGTGCGGGCCGTATGATGGATTGTGGTCGGGCGTCGGTCCCCGCAGTCCCCGCTGGTCTCACGGCCGGCGGTGAAAAGGCCCTCGCCGCCCTCGCCCCGCCTCTCCTTCAGATTCCCCGTGAGCTGCTGCTGCTGCTGCTGCAGCGCCCGGTGGCGTGGCAATCTGTAAAACGTCACCCGCCCCTGCCTCTCCCCCAGGGCCGGGGGGCGATGCGCGATATGACGAGGGAGCGAGGGAGAAAGAAACATCCGGCCGGCAGGCAGGCAGGCAGGGCCCGGCCTCGCTCCAGGTTTGTAGCGACAGAGCGTTCGACATACGCGGCAATCGGCTCGAGAGCGAGGCCCGAGGGTAAGGGCGGGCCCCGAGCACAGCGAAAACCTGCAGGGCGCTGCAATGTTGGTGCGCGATTAGTTCAAGTGCGCGCGCACACAGCACAAGTGGTATCGAACATTCACAGAAAAGGCGCTTAAGGCTTTACCTGCAACGATTCGGTGCCCCCCACCCTTAGTATTTTGTGAAATGGTTCAGGGTCGGGGGTGGTTCAGTCTTTCCCATCGGTGCGTAGGGGGCGCGCCGGCCGGGCGGACACGCTGGAGCAGTGTGACGCAAAGCGGCCAAAAAATGGATGTTCATCATTGCGATTGGATGAGTATTCGCTTCGCGGAACGGCGCGGGACCGCTTTGCACCTCTGCGCTGTGGGGGCGCGCATTGCAGCGTGCACGGCGTGGTGTTGGTGGTGCGGTCCGCGTTGGGGAAGGGATGGAGAGGGGACGGGGCAGGGGGAGAAAGGGCGGCCAACAGTCTCTTCTCCTCTTCCACATGCAGCAGAACCAGCTTTGGTCGGCTGGGTAGAGACAACAAAAATGCGCAGTTTTTAAACCTGCGAAGAGGCGGCGCCGGGCGCACGGCTGGGCGAGGTGGGGCTGGCGCGGTCCGCACGGGCGGGCGCTGCACCCGGCTGGGGATATACAAGGCCGTGTTTTACGTCGTCCCGACGGAAGGTGAAAAATGTTGCGGGTAAATTGGAAGCGGGTGTGAGGGGAGGGGAGGGCGGGGCATGAAGCTGGGAAAGAGAATGTGGGTACGCCTAGTAGCGGCTGGGGGAGCAGGGGGGACAGGTGAAGGGGGGTGAGACACGGGCGACAGATTGCACCCTATTGTGTCCACACCAGCATAAGTTCGTCCCTTTTTCCCTTCTTCTAAGTTTTAATTATTTCCCGTAAACATTCACAGGCTCCGGTGTTTATTCTGGAAGTTAACGCAACTTCTCGTGCCCCACTTTCCCGACCGCCGCCCTCCTCCTCCTCCTCCTCCTTTTCTACTCCGCAATTGGGGAAAAGGAGGAAAAAGGATTGTGGTTCTCTCGAGTCGCAGCGCGCAGTGCAGGGAGCGCCCGGCGGCGCACCCCGCCACTCTCGAGTTTGGCAGAGAGTCGTCGGCGGCAGGGAATCCGGGGGATCAGACGACGAAAAGTACGCCGGGCTGAAGCAACGATCCTCCACAAGTTTGGAGACTAATTGAGGGGCGCGTGTGAGAGAGCGCGGCACATAACCCTTTTTGCTTAATGAATTCTATGAAATTATATATACGCACACGCGCCCGACAACATTTTTCTTCAAGAATAATATAAATAAATGCAAATTTAAGAAATTTTGCTCGCTTTTACCTTGAAGGCCGACGAGGGTATGCAGTCCTTGCAGTAGGCGGCCACGATGTTGATGACGAAGAAGGGCACCCAGCAGACGAGGAACACGCCCATGATGACGCCCACCGTGATGGCGGCCTTGTGGTCCGAGACGTGGTAGGGCGACGAGTGCGCGTGCAGGTGCAGTGGCAGCGCCGGCCCGCCCACCTTGCTGTTGGCCGCCTGCGCCGCCAGCGGCCGCGTCACCGCGCGGATGTTCTTGACGTGCTTCTGCGCGTAGCAGTACAGGCGGCAGTAGATGCCCAGCATCACCACGCAGGGCACGTAGAAACTGTGGCGGGTCACGAAAGAATAGAATCACTCTCTAGCCCTACTCTTTTCGGAGAATGTTATTATTATTATTATTTTTTTGGCGGTGTGTCCGCTCTGTTGCCCTTATATTAAATGGGCCCGCGCTCGCGCGCCCCGCTACAACTACAACTGCTATGACGCGCCCATCTCGTTTTATTTCTTTTTTTTTCTTCCCATTCCATATTTTTTCGTGGCTGGCTGGCTGTGGGGTGGAGCGGGAATAACGGAGAGATTCGCCAGCCCTATCATCCCCCCCGATCTAAAACGATATAAAACAATAATTACTCGCTGCGTGGACCGCCAGTGCTAGTACATTTTTCTCATCACGCCGGCTAAACGACTCCGGCCGCAGGAGGAGAGGAGCCTCCAGTTTTGAAGCGGTCGAGCTCCGCGACTAACGAAGTGCGCGCTCATTTAATGAGAGCAACACGGTGCGGGAGCACGGGGGAGTTGCGGGCAGCGTCAGAGGAGCGAGGAGCGAGAAGCCAAGGTTGGTGCGGCAGACGTGTGTTTTATTGATGCCTGCATTGGAGACGCACTCCCACCCAACCCCTCACTGTGTGCTCTGCAACAATGTATGCCGACAGACGTCCCCTCGCGGCCTTTCTCTGGCGGTGACAGAGTGCGGGGGAGTCGACAAGTGTCAGAAGCACAGCCCGGCGCTGTCTCCGACAATTCCATCTCAGACACCCCCCGTGCCTAATGCCTCTTTATTTTCTCCCTTATAAAGTGTCACGAACCAGATTCTCTCTCTCTCTCTCTCTCTCTCTCTCTCTCTCTCTCTCTCTCTCTCTCTCTCT
>NW_026267196.1:311748-314678 GCF_000697945.3 Frankliniella occidentalis
TCTCTCTCTCTCTCTCTCTCTCTCTCTCTCTCTCTCTCTCTCTTTCTGGTGCGGGTTTTTAGATTACATGCAAGCGAAAAAATAATGATACAAAAAATAAACACACAAAATACACCCACATAAGCTTGCTTTGCTCTTTTTGTTGGGGAAGATGTCCCCATGACCCGGCGCCGCCACCCGACCGCCGACAACACGAGGGTAGGGGTGAGCTCAACCGACCGAGAATACTGCATTCAATTTCCTGTTGCTGCAAATAAATTTTCTACCCTGTCGATACAGAAAGCCGCGACGGGCGAGAAGGAGCGCCGAGCAAACGCGTGACTTTGCTCTACAATCGGCGCGATCTGTCGACGACATGGCCTCGGTCTCTCTTTTTTCCCTCCCCCGCCTACTCTCTCTCTCTCCCCTCGTCCTCGTCACTCTCCCATCTTAGTCTCTCTCTCTCTCTCTCTCTCTCTCTCTCTCTCTCTCTCTCTCTCTCTCTCTCCCTCTCCCCCATTATCCGTTTTATCCCGCTCGTACGACTCAGGGAATGAATGTCGGCCCCGTGTGTGTTGGTCCGGGTCTCCGCCGTGCGGTGCTGGATATTTATCCGCGTGGATTATTGAGGATCCCTTATTGCATTCCGGCGCCTAGCGCGAGGCGGGGGCAGGGCGGCGCCGCGCACCCGAACCCCTTCGGGACGCTGCTAGCCCCCTCGTGTGCGGGGTACACTGTCGGGCGTGGAACGTAGCAGCCGCCGCCAGCAAAGGCTTCACAACCTTCACAATGTATATTGATCAAGCGCGACATGACAAATTCACAGGCCTACTATTAGGTACATTGCTGCCTTAGGAATGGCAATGGCGAAATATGCAAAGTGCGCAAGAAACAATACATTAGGTCGGGCGAGGAGGGGTGTGCAATTCGTATGAACGACAACATTACACGGACACATAATCACTTACAATCTTTAGCCATAATCCCTTGGATCTTATTGGCATACTTTTATTTTTCATTTTTAACCACCTGTGCAATGTTGTTCCTGTAACTGGTTTGCGTTTGCGATTCGCAGCAGAGGTTTGCGTTCGTTACACAAGCAGATCCAGCGCACGAGGTATTCAAGTATTCTCACAATAAGCAAGATGGATTGTTTGTTTCCGAGGAACCAAACAACGGCCCGCCATCGGCGCAAATACGCGCTACAGCGAGCGGAGCGCACTACCCAGCAGGAGAGGAGACAGTCAGTGTCTCACCTGATGCATGACGACACGACAGCGTAGGTCGGCGCAAACTCGACGGCGCAGGTGGGCTTGCCGTCCACCACGGGCTGCGGCTCGTCGGGCCGGTGCACGCCCAGGCTGATGGGCAGGAACGAGATGAGCCCCGCCATGATCCACACGCAGCCGATGGAGGCCATGGCGATGCGCCTCGTCACCCACCGCCCGTACCTGAGGCAAACATTATTTCTGTAAGGTTTCGGATTCAGAAGAAAGAGTTTTACATAGTTGGCCCTTTTTGTAAATTTGCCGAGATACTATCAATATTCAAAGGCATGAAATAGTTTTGTCACTCTCACAGAAAGGTGTCTTTTTAAGATACAGCCAACACTGTAAAAAGTTATGTTGTAATACATATTGCTGATTAATTAACTGGAAAATTTGTACCTAGACCAGTTTGGAAAACTTGAAATTCAAACATTTCGGAAACCTAATTTTCCAAACTATTTGGATGTTGCAAATCTTTTGGCAAAGTCTCGTCAACTTTTGACTGGCTTTACTAAATTTATTTACGAATTTTCATTTTTGTTGTTCTTAAACCTAGTTCTGGTGTAACATGGTGAGTTTAAATTTCCCCAAAAGGACTGGACATTTAGTTTTCCAACAGTGTTTTGGATCATCAATGTTTACGAACTATTCAGACAGGTTTTGGTATGGGAAAATTCCGACTTTTATATACAGTGAACTAGGCTTTAGTACCTGAGCGGGTCCTTGATGTGGATATAACGGTCCAGGCTGATGGCGCACAGGTTGAGGATGGAGGCCGTGGAGCACATGACGTCGAAGGCGATCCACGTGTCGCAGAGCTGCGGCCCGAACATCCAGTACCCGAGCAGGTCGTTGAAGGCGGCGAACGACATGACGAGCGCGGCGACGAACAGGTCGGCGATGGCGAGCGAGGCCAGGAACAGGTTGCCGATACTGCGCAGCCCGCGATCCGTGTAGATGGCCACGCACACCAGAACGTTGCCGGCGATGGACATGACGATCAGGATCACCAGAAAGATTCCTGT
The DNA here is from genome assembly GCF_000697945.3 of Frankliniella occidentalis. Classification (NCBI taxonomy): domain Eukaryota; kingdom Metazoa; phylum Arthropoda; class Insecta; order Thysanoptera; family Thripidae; genus Frankliniella; species Frankliniella occidentalis. The sequence continues at coordinate 314,021 of NW_026267196.1, forward strand.
TGGGCATGAAAGATGACACACATTACTTTCGTTTTGAAATCCCATTACAAATTATATGGGAGGGGGGGGGGGAGGTGCAGTGCGGGCGAAGGATGACCCCCCTCCCCCTCGCACTCCCTCTCAGCGGGATGGACCCCAAAGTGACAAGGTCCTGTTCGCCGAGTGTACATGTTCGTTGCACGGCGCACGGCGACGTGTTGGCCTATGCCAGTTCATTTCATCCCCTACTCTCCCCCGCCGGACGGAAGGCCGGCCGGGGGCGAGGCAGGGCCACCCAGTCATATTGACGGCCGGGAGAATAAATATTGCTCTCGGGACTCAAGAAAAATAAGGCGCGGCGCTGCTGAGAGCTGCGCGGTGCGCGGCGTGGGGCACCCCCGCCTCCCCCAAGGGGAGCGAGTGGTCAGTATTTATTATTATTTTTATATAAAGTCAGTCGCGCGACGGGGGAGCTGCGCGGGGTACACAGCGGCCGCGGGGGGCGGGAGCGGGAGAGGGAGAGAGAGAGTGAGAGGAAAATAAATTACGCGAGGAAAAAGGCAGCGAGTAATGAATATCTTTATGAAACGGTGTATAATTTCGATATCATGAATACGCTGCCCGGGGCCAGGGGAGAGAGAGAGAGAGAGAGAGAGAGAGAGAGAGAGAGAGAGAGAGA
>NW_026267196.1:314803-329885 GCF_000697945.3 Frankliniella occidentalis
GAGAGAGAGAGAGAGAGAGACGGATTTCGAGGGGAGAGGCAAACGATGGCATCTTGTTGTCGAGGCAATAATGGTCCCCACTAGCCGGCCTCGGGTCCGGGCCGTCCGGGCTGGCACGCGCGCGACGCAAAGCTCCCGCTCTTTACTCATCATCCTGCTTGTAGAGATTCCATTCTTCTGACGGGGAGAGAGAGAGAGAGAGAGCGGGGTGAGCGGCGGGGCGCGCGACCCTCTCGCGATCCCTCTGTGCTCCCGCCGCTCCGGCTCCGGCTCGGCCGTCCCGTCGCCCCGGGCCAAGTGTAAACCAAGGCGAGGTTTACGACATGGCTGCGTGTGTAACGACGATACACTCTGTCTCGGCGCCTCCTCGGTGAGCTCTGCTCAAACAACATGTTTGCGGACGCGCTGCTCCCGCTCGCCTCCCCGGGGGACTCGGTGCTGCCGGGCAACAACAGAGAGGAGGGGGCTAATGATTGGGCAGAGCGCCGGGCAGAGCCGGGGGCATAGAGCCTCGCGGCCAGACACGTGGGCGGGAGTGATTGAACTCGCCATTCACGGACATTCCACGAGGACTTATGATGCTCTGAATTGAAATGCGCGCACGCTGTTTGGTGGAATGATGGGGATCACTTCCATACTGACTGCTGGTGGGACGGCAACGAGTAAATAAGGGCAAGCGCGGCGAGCAATATGCTGGTACGCGCTGCTGCTGCTGCCACTGCCGGGGCTGCTGCCACTGCACCCAGAAAATCGTTTCTTTAAATTAAAGAAATTTTATTTAATTCGACTAAAATTTCGTGCCAGAAAGCAAAGAAAACTTTTTCGTTCATACAACGAAAAAATTTCTTTTACAGAACGATAGTTTTGTCAGATTGAACAAATTTTGTTTGAGCTAAAGAAACTTTTTCTTCTAATCAACGAGAATATCGTCAGTTTGTGATTTCGTTAATTCAAAGTTACGGTCCTCTGGGTGTGCTGCCTACACTGTAACCTACGCTCTTGTCTCCCACGGCAAGCAAGGGAGAGCCACACAGCCTGTGAAACTCCCTGAAACGCCCTTCGCAGCCGCAATCAAGTATTGATGGGCCGCAACACGGCGCCACGCCCCGCCATCTGTGGCGCTTCGGCTGCTCGGCATTGGCAGTAGTTTAGTTCTCAACCATCACCTCGGGCCTGACGCGGTTGCGGGGGTGGGGGCAGGTGAAGTGAGGGAGGGAGGGCCCACAATGACGCGCCGACACGCCACAGTCGGCGGTGGGGCTGGTGGGGCGGCCCGAGGGCATCCTCGGGGAGACACGGCAGGCAGCCCCTGGAACGCGGCACCACCACCGGCACTGACAAAAAAAAAGTTCACAAGATTTTTGTGTGTATCCGGGAGTGCAACTAGAGTAGTGCGCCGTAGTCTCAGCCCGGGACACTGTACCGCACTGTTCACTGCAAATCCGGGATGTCCAAAAAGGTAGGCGACAAAGTCGCATAGCCTCCAAAACTAGGCGACTTACATCGACTAGCTGGACACCTTCTGCCGGTCTTCCGGCTTATTGCACTGTATGTGAGTCAATAGGCATTCCACCCATTGTGCCATTGTCGCCTACCTCCTGCTGGACACCCTGGATTTTACAGTTGTGGCCCCTGGAACGCCCCGACCGCCTCCGCACTGGCCGCGCGCGGCAGTCGGAGCGCCCGCCGAACAGTGGGTAGGCAGACCCGCCGCTCTCGCAAGTCCGCCGGGAATGCCTACCTCTCGGGCTGGAGGGCCGCCTCCTGGAGGCCTACCTGGAGGAGGGTGCGGGCGCCCCCAACACCGACTCGCATCACGCGTAATGGAAGTCTTCCCCGGAATGCGGCCTGAGGGGCCTCCTCACCGCGCCACGCCCTTGCTGCTGGGCCTGGGAACGCCTCGACCCACACCGGATATATCGATCCGCAGAGGTACGCTACACAAGCCATCAGGGGCGGTGTTCGATGCACGGGGGGCGGGGTGGGCTTTACTCACCCGTGGGCGTACCCCCGGGGGAGAGGGGGAGGGACGGAGTACCGCGGCCGGCGGCGGTGGTGGCGGCGGCGTCCTGAGCCCCATCACTTTCCTTCTTTTGATCCCCTCCGTACACACACACAAGCTCGAAATTGGGCCAGGCCAGGCCGCTGGCGGCGACCAGAGCCCGCCGCGGCGGTCCAGGAGGAGAACGCGCCGTGGCACCGCCCGGGCGGGCGGACCGAGGGATTACAGCATCATCAGAGAGACATCTCTCTTCCTCTTCGGCCCCTCTCCTCCCCCCGGCCAGTCTCTGGGCTGGCTTCCCAGCAGGAGGCGCTCGGCGGGTGTTCCATTAAACCTCCCCAGAGATGGCTGCCGCTGCTGCCCGGAGGGAATGACCATACCCTGTGCGTGGCTTCCTTATATTACATGTTTCTGTTGGTGGCAGAGCAGAGAGTCGTCCCCCTGCGGTCGGTGCTGTTTAGTACCATGTTCCATGCGGGGCCCTCTTCTGCAACGTTATCCGCCCGGGACAGACAATGCAGCGCGACAGGCAAGCTGTTCAGTGGCCCGGCAACGCAGATAGAACGGAAGTGCAGAGGAAACGGCCGGCGGGAGACAGTGAGAAAGGAAGGGGAGAGGGCATGGGAGGCGGAGAGCGAAAAATAGACGAGAGGATGACGCCTTGACCTACGGCTAGTCTACCTTCCTTCCTTCTGCCCTCCAAGTTGCCCGCCCCTCTTTCTCCCCCTCTCTCCCCTCAAAAGTCCCTGCTCCAGCTCTACCCCCATCTCAATCTCACACGGAGTGACAATGTAGCACACCATATAGCCTTGTCAAGCTGCGCCCCGCCACGTTCCCTATGGTGCGTCTGGGTCTCCAAAGCCGCCCCCCCCCCTCTCTCTCTCTCTCTCTCTTGTGAGTGTTCTTAAGCAAGAGAAAGAGAAATCGAGGGAGGGGACAGTAGGCCTACCCACACCCACAGGTTTTTCACTTAATAACGATGAATCTTTTCTTTATTCTCTTTTCGCTATGCATTAATTTTTCTGCGCGACGCGTTTTCCTTTTTCACTTCCCGGCTCACGTGCCGTCCTCTCCGGTTCTGGCGCGACAGGCGGGCCGGGCCGAGCCGAGCCGAGCCGAGCCGTCCCGTCCGCCCGCTGGGCCGCTGAATAGCTCCGCCACAGTCATCAAGGGCTTAGACGACATCATCCTCACAGAAATATACTCGTCCAGCCAGGGACGGTGCGGGAACTTGGCGGGTATATAGGGGCTGACGAGGCGAGGGGACGAAAAAGGGTCACAGCAAAGCGTTGAAATATTTTTTTTTTTTTTGTTTTGGTTAGAAAAAAATGTTTTAGTAATCATGATTAGGAGAAAAGCCGCTCCTGTCTGGGAAGTAGCTCGAAATCACAGAAATCAGTGTTGTGTAAGTTTCCTCAAGTAGGCCTAATAATACGTCACGGCTGTTTGCATGAGCCTCGGGAAGTTAACGTCCAACCCGAGGCTAGAGCGATCCAGCCAATCTAACATGCTCAAGAAGGCTAATACTTATTTTGGGGGTGTATGCTATGGTAACACCAACACCATTTTCCACCGGCAGCGCTACCACCTAAACTCCTTCCATTCGTCGATTTTCTTTTGACGCCGTCATTTGACGCTCGCCGGCCATCAAGCGCCGCCGGCCCGCGCGACTCCATAAAAGTCCAAAATACTTCTCCGCCCGCGCGCGCGCGTTGTGTAAGAAGGCTATGGGCCTCCAAGGAATACACGGGTCAACTCCTGGGCGCGCGGGCCGAGGCACAAAGCCCGTGGCCCGACCCTGACGAGCCTTTGATGTTCGGACCAACAACAACACTGCGGGGCCTGGGCCGGGCCGCCGGGCGCCAATCAGGCCCGGTCGCAGTCAAGGGCGGGGCGGGGCGGGGTGGGGCGGGGCCGGAGTACACAGGTGCCCCGGGGTTATTTCTGGCGCCAGAAAACAAACTATGTACGGTAAGTAACGGCCGGCGGCCGGCCATCCGGGGGCGGGCCTAGCTATGGGGGGGCGGGGGTGCAACCCGAGCACACAATTACAAGCAATTTGCATGCGGCTCTCCGGGAGGGGGAGGAGGGAGGGGAGGAGGGAGGGGGCTACCAGATCCATTGCAGCTCACCGGACGCCACCGCGCCGCTGACCACCCCTGGCCCTTGGCCGGCCGCCTGGGCGGCGGCAGGCGGCGCCACGCCGCCACCACTCGCCACGGTCCGCGCGCGGGTATGGCAGCGGCGCGGTGCGGCGCGGGACCGGCAGGCAGAGAGAGGACTCCTGCGCAAAGCCGCTGGGGACTTATGCAAATAACTGAACAAACGGCAGCAAACTCCGCACTGTGAACCCCCACCCCGTACCCCCTTCCACTCTGTTGTTTGGCTCACAGACACGGATTGGTCCCCGGCCCCGCCTCGTGCGGCCGCTCCCCTGTTCATTCATTCCACCCGTCCCATTCGTCCCCACGGAAAGCCCCCGTCATAACTGAATATGGCCGTGTCCGCCCAACACAATCAGCTCGCCAGGTTGGCCTCGCCCCCCCGCCCCCACCCCGCAGGCAGGCCCGCCGAGCACGACGTGGAACACAGGGATGCCTCTCTCCTCTCCCCAGTCGCTGATGCGGGCTACTTTGCCGGGAAGTTATTTGTGGGAATTCAAAAGGGCAAAAATATTTAACTCTTCTGAGAACGCAACAGAACGGCAGTCGTCCACGAGAGTACTGATAGGACGATGCTTATTGTCATACACTGTAAATCCGGCGTGTCAGAGGGAGCTGGGCGTCGATTGAAGTCGCCAACTTGCTGACCTGCGTTTTTATTGACCGTCACACTGCAATAATGATATCTCATTTCTAGGGGTGGCAGACCCGTTGGATGAACCCTGCGTGTGGAATCCTAAAGGGGTCCAGTAATCAGTAGTGGGCAACTTAAACCACACCGATTCTAGTGTCGGGTACCTCAAGTCGCCCATCTGGGCACCCATGGATTTGCAGTGTATTCACTGCAACAGAGCGCCACAGGGTAGTCAGCAGGAAGCCCAGTGTTCGGCGTTGTTCCCCTCCGGCCCGGCGCACACGGCTTCCGCTTCCCTCCAACGGTCTGACAAATCGTCAGGATATCGTCTGGCCGGCCGGAGGAAATAGAAGCCCTGCAGCCGCCGCCGCCGCCGCTGCAGTCCAAGTCGTGCAATAACTTGGTAATAACGCGCGGGGGGAGCCATCTCCACCCTTGGGCCCATTAGGGCGCCAAGTTTAAATAGACGGCTCGTCCGGCATAAATATCGCCCATCCCCGCCGCCAATGGAGTGACTGGAGAGAGAGAGAGAGAGAGAGAGAGAGAGAGAAGGAGAGAGAGCGAGAGAGAGCGAGCATGGAAAAAGCTGGACCTCTCAGAGGCCCGTCCCAACGCCAATCTACCGCACTGAAATAAAATCAGGAACTTTTTAAGTGTTTCTCCACCCTTTGTACGCGGGGCTGCTGCCGGTGGGTCGGGGCTGCGGGAGGCGAGGCGGGCGCGGCCACGGGGGCTCAGGCTCAGCGGCCCTCCTCCGGCGAGTCGGTATTTCAAAGTCAAATCAACGGTGGTCGCCGGGAGTCGCCCTGTCCCGCCCGCGGCCAGGGCGGACCACCCGGGCCCTCTCTGGTGGAGGAGGCTTCTCGACAAAGGCTGCGTCAAAGGTTGCCGGCGGTCGGGCAAAGGCTCGTGCACGACCTTTGTGGCTCCTTGGCTCCCCGGCGGGTGGCGGGGCCCGGGCCCAGGACGGTGCGGCGACCAGCCCGCCGCCTGGATGGATGGCTTCCCGTTCCCCCGCACAGCCGCCGGTCCGGCCTCTGTGGGTACCCCCTCCCCCTTTCCACCCCTCGGGACCCACCCTGCGGGGGACACCCTCGGCTTGCAGCGTGACGTATCCCATCGTTTCTTTTTTCCCCCTCCGTTGTTGCTTTAGCTGCTCGGCCCTCCTCGCCTCCCGGTTCTACTCGAGGGTGTTCTTCTTGGCCACAGCAGCACAAAGAGACGCAGTAGGGCTGTCCCGCTCAACCGGCGGGCACTGTCAAGTCGTGAATCGTGTGCTATATGCACCGTCAACAATATCTGCAAAGCCACGATAAAACAAATCATCGCTATATTATCTTAACTTTGAGTGCAAATATGACGGCAAGTTAATTAGAGCATTCCGCAACTGGCGGTGATGGTGACAATAGTCAAGTCCCACCACAGCTGTGGTTGCAAACGACGGACTATAATGGACAAGAGTGGCGACGAAACACTGTCGATTCGCCGTTTGTTTGCTTCCCCACTGCGTTTCTCGTTTTTTTTTTTGTGTTGTCTGCTGGCTTAAAGAATAGCGCGCAGTTATTTTTTTCCATCCCCCTCCCCTCCCCCCGTCCCGTGCCCAGCCCAGCAGACACAATAGCGCCCCCCTCCGCCCTGGCTCCAGTCTCCAGCCCCCAGTACCCGCGGGTCCCCACGGTATAACCTCGGTGCACGTTAGTCCGCCAGAGTGGTCGCTTTAATTCGGCTCGATTTATCCGGGCTAATGATTAAGCCATTTCCTTCGCAAACTTAAATAAAAAACACAACAAAAACAAGAACTACATCGAAAAAAATAGCTGCTGCTAAACCAATAAATAGATGACGGATAACTAGATATTAAACTATGCATCTAAACATAGCTAAATTTTGAACAACACACCAAATATTTTAGCTATATAGCTACTTTGTGACATGGATAAATGTTTTCCTATACATAGCTGACTAAGTAGATATCCCCTATTTATCTAATGTTTAGCTATATAGTTAACCTTTTTTTTCCACGTACAAAACAACGGCGTTGTGTTGCCTTGTGAGTGTTTGCGTGTACAGTGTGAAGGGGTCAGGCGCGAGACATGTGCTTAGCGCTACAGCGACGCCGCCGGCCCTAATTTATCTGACAGTGAGCAGTTGCCACACCAAAAAGGGAGGGGGCTTTCGCACATATTTGCGCTGTCAAACAACCCCCCTACCGCTCTGCCCCTTGTTCAGCAACTCCCCTCCCCCCTTCCCCCTCTCACACTCGTTACATAGGCCGGGATGGCCTGGAGCGGCCTCAGACCCCCTACCCCCACACACCTTTTCCCCACTATTAAGAAACGTGCCTACACTAAGCGTAATACTTATTCCGGCCTTTAACGAGGTTCCGCGTGATGGGGCTGTTGGGGGGTGCCACTTCCGGTGCTTCGCACTTCAGACAGCGCCTGCTACACTTCCCGAACACCCCGACCGCAAAACCACAACAAACCTCCGGCTGCGGATGACATGGTCTGGTCGCACCCCACTTCCCTCCCCTCTCCCTCCATATCCAACTGAGCGCCCCCTCCTCCCCTTTACACACTCCCCTACTTTCCGCAAGCACAAGCCTATACGCTTTGTGAGGTCATACTCGGGATATCACAAATAACGAATAAATAGGTAAACACACTTAATTGTTTTTAAAAAGAAGATTTATGTAGTCCTAGTCACATTCTTTTTTTTTTTTGTTCTTTATGAGGATTGGCATATGAGTTTGGCCTATAGCCTATTAAAAAAACAAAAAACGTTGTAGATCTCCACATTTCCCCATTGTATAGATATGGACTGAATCTCAAAACTGTTGTCATGTCACTTACGGCCGCTTACAGCCAGGTTCGTAAAGCTGTTTTGATAGTAGAGTGCTGCAACAACCTACGCCCTTTTAAGAATACGACTTGAATCAATTCTTGGTTAGGGTTCAAATAGCCATGAATGAGTGGTTCGACAGGGTGTCGAGCACCGACCGGAAAAAAAATAGCGGACTTTTCTCGTATTTTCCAAATAAAATTTGACGAAATTCCCGAGTATATTTGACCTTTTGAGGTGCAAAGTTCCATTTTATTAAGAAGGGGTAAGATCAAAAATAGGAGTTATAAAATGATTGGTTGTACTGCAGCGGGAGACACGGACAGCAGTCCGACTGACAATGGGTATCGACGCGGTAACTCGTGGTCTGTCTAGAAAGGGTCTATAAGGACAAATGCGGCGCCTTTAGACTTTTTAGAGATTTCCCGAGTTGAATTCAAAATTCGCGGACATTTCCCGTACTAATGAAATTCTCGCAAAATTCCCGTATTTCGCGAGTCGCTCGACACCTTGTTCGAGCGCCCTTTTCGCGCGATGGATACGACGCTGAAGCAGAGGAGTACATGTGCCAACTTGGACCGGAAGTAAGGAATTTAAATAAGGCGTAACATCTCGGCGTGCACGAAAGCGTACGGTCTAGCGCTGCACGCGCGCGCCCACACACTCACTCACATAAGTTTCACAAGGGCCCATTCTCGAGCAAAGTACAACGATAGGCACCCAACTTTGGTGCGCGCGCGGTTTTGCTCGCGCATGCCGTCGCTCTCCTCTCATCATCTGCAGAATGAGACGGCGAGGAAGGGAGTCCGGGAGGGGGGGGGGAGGTTTTCCATCGTGCCAGGTGCCGGCCGCAGGTATAGGGGGAGCACAATTAGGACGACGTGTTCCGCGCCAAACTTCGAATCTCGCGGGCGTCAAAGAGGGGTTGAAAGGGCGCGCGCTCTCTGCTGTTCAAGAGCCGAGTGCGTGTGTGGAACGCCCACCAGCTCGACAGCCGTGGTGCCTGAGTGTTTTACGCACTAAATCCTGAAGCATTGTGTTGTGCATAAACAGCAGAACTTTATACAGCCATAATATTATGCACAATGTTATGCATAAATATGTAGTGTATGCAGAACTTTGCACAATTTGTACATTGTTATGCATAAAATTTGTGCATTCTTATGGCCAAAGTTCTGCACGTTTATGCAGATCAAAATGCATCAGTTCTTAGTAGGTATGTAGCGAGGAAATACTCACTCAGAAAGCGAGAATTAAGAAAATGTACTGTTTTTGAAAATGTAGTGGTCAGTTAGCCGATACACGTCACCATAAAATGGAGTTCCCTTTTATTATTTGGATTCCGTGTCACAAGGATGTGAGAAAAGAGGTCCGAGTGTCAGATTTCTGCACGGTGGGAAAAAAACTGCCAGGGAAAAAAGTAGCACCAGCAACAGCGCGCTCGACGGGCGAATTCATGAAAAAGTGAGCAACAACGGGACAGGACAGACAACAGAAAGCCCCCGCCGCTCTCTCCGTAGGGGCCGCCCGGCTCCTCTATCAAACGGAATGAATAACTTGTCTCACACATGTGTGCGCCATCGCGCCCGCCTCCCGCCCGGGAAACAGCGGCGGAGAATAAAAACGTCGTAATAAATAGATCGGTAAGTCTCTTCATTCGTTGGCGCGCGCGTGTCGCGCCATCTATTATATTGCGTCCCACGTGGCGTGGTGCGGGGGGGCCGGCCTGGGTGGCGCGCGGGGGGCCTTGCGGGCCTCGGTTATGGTGATCTGTTGGCTCCGAATAAACTACGCGACGGGAGGGACCGGGACCGCTGGGCAAGGCACTTGTTTGTTGCCTCTCCCCCGGCACGCCCCGCCCCGCCCGAGCACACTTGTTCACGACGCCCCCGGCACGCCGCCGTTAGCCCGCCGCCCTTGCGGCACTAAGCACACACTCACATTTATGTTCACTGGAAAAACAATGGTGCTAAGTCCTAACTTGACAAGGCACAAAATGCGCTAATTTTTTGTAACACCCTTAGGGTTCTTTAGTGCTTTTATATAGACAATTAACTGAAAATTTCTTTAGCAAGGGCACGGCTTATCGCCTTAGTTTTTTCATTGTTGTTGGTAAAACTTCGTCCTCGACACTCTCATACTGCTTTGGAAGAATCTTTCGAGCTGGCATATGTAAACAATCTCATGTCTGTCTGGTCTGCCTCTGCTCGGTGTCTTCCTAGAAGTGAATCGACATTTCCAGGGTGTCATTTTCATTTTAGGGTCACTCATGTAAAACGCCTTCTGTAAAACAATAGGCAACAAGGGTGCAAAATGCTAAGAGGACCAATATCAGAGGCGCTGGGCTAGCAAAATTTTGAAAGTGAAAGGGCGGTCTGCTTGATCGAGTTTTTGAGTTCAGAAGATCCTTTCTGACGTTGAGATTCTTCACTGCTTTAGTGTTGATTATAAGCAGGCAAAATGTGTAATCATATCACGTGAATGAGAAAAAGACTGCCGAGCACAGCTAGGCTCAGCAGAGCCGAGAGGGGGGGACACGGCAGATCAAAAGCTGACAAGTCCTCAATTAGCGATGCAAATCAGACTCGTCCGACGTGCTTCCTCGAGAAGTGGCAGCGAGAAAGCGGAGCGGCGAGCTGCGCGGAATAGCGCAGCGAGGGCGGGGGTAGGGGGGTGTAGCGTGCCAGAGCAGAGCGAGGCATCTGGAGTCCAAAAGCAGCAGCAGCAGCAGCGGCATCAGCTGTTGGTCTTATGAGGCGCCACCAATCCAAACCGTGGCCCTGTCACCAAAGTGGACCCAAAGGGCCAACTCCTTTCCAAACTCGAGGGCGACTCGGTTGGGTCGCCGCCGGGAAGGAGAGAGGAGAGGGCGCGGGGGGCAAGGCCTGTCACTGATCAGACTCATCCGCGCAGCGTGGGCGGGCAGCAAGTTAAGGAGAGAGCGGCAGCGCGCCGGCCCTGGTCAGAGCGGACGGCGAGAGGGACGGAAGAGCCGGACAAGTTTACAAAGGAATATGAATGAGCGCCGAGTCCTCTCTCTCTCTCCCCTGGCCCGGTGTGGCGGGAAGAACCTTGCGATCGGCATCACGAAGAAACTAACTTACCTACGCAAATCCCAACGAAAGAGAGTCCCTCCTGGAGAGCCCTTCCCTCTTACCCTCTTGCGGCTCAATGAAGAAAGTAAGGGGGACGGGGGAGAGGGGGAGGGGGGAAGGGTCCTAAAGAAGAGGGGGGTACTAATTGGAAAGTGACAGAGCCCCTCCCCCCCTCCTGGTCCCCCGATGGGCCGAGCGGTGGCGGCGCGCCCGTAGAGCCTCCTCACCGGGGCCCATTAATGATTTCCCATCAGCGGGCGACAGTTTAGTTTTGTTGACAGCCCCGGAGAATCAACTCGGTCCGGCTGGGAGCTGAGCGGCGCGGAGAGGAGGCGCGTGGGCGTGGTCAGGAAGGCGAAGTAAGCGGACAAATATTACAGAATCGGTAAACCCTACTCGTCAATTTTTTTGAGAGAAAACAGTAAATTGCTGAGTTTAAAACGAGACTGGGTGTGGGCGGGAGACTGGGTCAAAAATGCGTTTTTCTGACGCCCAGGGTAAAACCGCGCGCGAAAGAAGACCGAGTCGCACAACACAAACGGCAGCGGCTCCTTTATTCTGCTCAGCGGCGATAATAACTTTTTTAACTGTCCTGTTGCGCTGTGGCGGTGGCGGTCGGGCGGTGTCGTACCGAGCGGGGGAAGGGCGGTGTCGTACCGAGCGGGGGAAGGGCGGGGGGAGGAGGGGGAGACCAGAGCACCGCGTTTGGAGGGAAAAACTGGGTCGGAGCGAGCGCGGGCGCTGTTGTGCCAAGCAGTCACACCGCGGGGATGATGATTTGGACCGGGACTTCTGCTGCCGGGACTAAAATGCTAGATTATGAAACAACAAGATAAGTTCCACGCAGTTCGTGCGTAAATAACGAAATAACATAGCCTGCCATTGTGGGTGTAATGCGGTATTCCTAGGTAAAAACCGATTAACAGGAAAAATAATTGTTTTCTCCCTAAAAAATTTCCCTCCAAATGACAGGGAAAAAAGATTTGGTATTTAAGCTGAATGTTACAACAACATGACCCCGTTGAAATCGCATAGAACGAGTAGGGGTGGCCTATTGACTCAACTCGGCCGGGTCGAACTGAACGCACCTAATGGAGTCGACTTGAGCCGCCCCTGCTGCAGCAGCCTTCCCCTCTCGTGAGCCCGGGCCCCGGCGGCAGAGGGGCCTCGGCGTCCCAGGCGCGCTTAATGAGATGCCGTGTCACCAACCCTTACGTTCGCCCCGACTGAACTGCTTCGGTCGCCTCCGCCTTGCTCCGCGCGGGCGGTGGACCGGAGGAGCGTGGAGAGCCGCTCGGCTCCGCCCCGCCGACGCTTGACGCGCGGCAGATCCGCCTCTGACGAAGTTATCCGGGCCGCTTTTCATTCCGTACATTCATTATTTGGGACGCCTCAAGGCCCCTCAGCCGACCCTCGGCGCCGTGCTCGACGCCGTGCTCAGCGCAGTGCTCAGCGCCGTGCTCAGCGCAGTGCTCAGCGCCGTGCTCAGCGCCGTGCTCGGCGCGCCCTGTGCGTCCTCAGCGGGCTCCTCGGGGGGGTCCCCGCCCCGCTGCTCAAAGTTTTCGGAGTAATTAACTCGTCAGGTGGTGTGCGCCCTTAACCGATACTCATTCCATCTCGGAAATAAAGAAACCCCGCCGCCGCCCGCACCGGGCCGGCCAACGAAAATAGAATATCCCGCAGAGCACGGTGGGGCGCAGCGGAGGCAGCGGCAGTATAGCAGCAACAGCGGCGCACCCCACCACCGCCCTCCCCCTCCCTATGACTTTTTCCCCCAGAAAGGAAGGAAAAAAGTCTCTGCTGAGCTGATTTGGTAAAAGTAAATATCCAGGCCTCGCGCCCTAATAAGGTCGCTCTCTGTGCCGCATTTCTTGAGAGGTTATCATTCGTAGAGGTCGGAAGGAAATAATGTAGCTTTTGGGGCGGAGCTCGGCTTTGAGAGCGCCCAAGCGCCTGGCGGGTAGGCAAGCTGCACAGCCGTCTGGCACGGGCGAGGAGCGGGATGCCTACCCGACGAACGACAGGCGTTCTGTTGGTTGTAACCGCCCGTCGAGCGCCTGCTGATAGGCAACGCCGACACCGCTCACGCTCGCGGGTGCAGCGGGTGGCCTACCCGACTGATGACAGGCGTTCCGTAGAGCACGCACCACGCCGAACCGTTGAGCGCCTGGTGATAGGCAACGCCGGCATCGCTCACGCTCGCGGGTGCAGCGGGTTGCATACTGACAGACGATAGGCGCTTGGCGCTTCGATGTCTGAGGTAATTGCATTTTTCGTCAATTTGCCCAGGAAGAAAAAATAAACTTCAAAATTCTGGCATTCGTTATGGTGTCAGCTGCCATAGATTTCCTTCGTATAGCAAAATGAATCGTTCGGAATCAGGTCGGTTCGCAATAAAAAAGCAACATAACAGCTATAATCGTTCTCAAGGTTTGTGCTTTTAACAGAGATGGTTCGAGCCGTGAAATATACAATGGGTACAAGGAGTGGCTCATCTACAAGGGAAAATCGTTTTAGCGCCAGAAAAAGACGATAAGTACCACGTTCCTAGTTCCCAGAAAACACAAATTTCCTCTCTTTTGCAATTAAGTGTGCCAACTTTGGTGACGGGCATCCACGACGTCGTGCAGCGCCACCCGAAAATCAGACCGAGGCGCCGTCGCGTCAGTGCCAGCGCGCCCGTCGTCGTCGCACAAATGAAGAGGACGAAAAAGTTGGCCGGCGAGTAGCGCAGCGCGCAGCGCGTGGCGATGGTCGGGTGCCAGCCGGGCTGGGTGCCCCGGCTGTAGCAGGCCTTCATTAGCTCTCAAACAAAGGACAGCAGTTGTTTGCGCCAGTTTCCAGGCCGGAATATTTTCGCAAGCATTGGACTACTATGATGGTTTCCAGCGAGCAACAGCAGGCGGGTTTGCAGGGTGACAGCGGTGGAGGAACCTATCTGCCCGGGAGCTCGAGGAGACTGTACAGGAGGGTGTCGGGCTCGCCGCGCTGCCAGCAGCGACCGCGGGGTTCTTCTCGATAGAGTGTTGCGGCGGCGACAGGGAGCACTGCGAAACGAAACGCTTGCAAAAGAATAGATCCGCGGCATAGAGTTAATTCGGTTAATTCCTGGTCACTTGGGAAGAATTTAAGAGAAATTTCAATTATGGCATTTACCAATGAAGCTTTATGGCAGAACTAATTCCTTTGCGATGCAATCCAATATATGCCACAAGGAATCCACGGCAATCTTTAGCAATACAAACGAACGGAAATTTTTGGCAGTCTCTAAACGGGGTTTAGTTTGAGAGCCTTTTACAGTGGTAAACGGCCGGCGGGGGCGGCGCTGGGGGGGCTACGAGAGCGCTGAAGGACCTCGGAACGGAGCCCTTTGACGCGGCGTCACCACAGCAGCCGGCCAAAGCGAGACACACAGTTACTTACAGTTAGCCTTTACCGTCCCTGGGGAGCGACTGTGGCCGAGCCCACAAAGGGGGTGGGGATATGAGCGACCAAACACCAAACCTGGGCAGAACTCGTGTTCTGAATGGCGGCAAAGTGACATAAAGTTGTTGTTTTTTTGTGTTTTTTTTTTTTTGCACAGAGGTCACACATGGAAATAAACTTGGCCGCGGTAAAGTTTGTGAAGTACAAAGCTTAATCAAAATCAGGGTCCTTTTCTGGGGGGGACAAAGGACAGTCGTCAGTAGTACGGAACCGTACGTGCGGAAGAGTGAGCGCACCCCCCAAAAAACCGCTCAGAGAAAAGCTAAGATAAATTGAAGAGGAAGGGGAAGTCCCATCCAGAAACCCCCCCTCTTCCTTTCAACCCCCATCTCCCAGCTCCACGTGCCCCGCCTGGAACGAACGCGCCGTCCAGGCAGGGCGTCAAACGACAGGCCACTGTTACTTAGCACGACCGCCGAAAAAAAAAAAAAAAAAGGATGATAAAAAAAGACGTTGGTCAGAGGGTGGGCCGGGTTAGTCCGGGCGGACAAGCGGAAACACGGGGACTCAGTAGCGCGGACCGCCGAGAGCAGCGAGAGCCGGTTATCGGCCGCGAGCAGCAAACGAGGCGTCAGACAAGTCCCAGCAGCAGGCTGCACCTGAGTCTCCGGCCTGGCGCCGCGCGCGTGGGCGCCGACTACTTATTCATCAACACGTTCCACTCCTTCCTCTTTGCGGCTCTTCGCGCCACACAACTCGGTCTCTCTCTCTCCCTCGACACACACTCTACAGACACACCACCAGCGCGCGAGCTGAGAGCGCCTTTCTCGCCTTCTTCTTCTGCGCCCGCCCACATGATGAGCCAGCACAGCCCGCTCGGCGTGGGATTAGCCCTTCATCAAGCTACGTACGGCCGGGGGGG
>NW_026267196.1:330388-333336 GCF_000697945.3 Frankliniella occidentalis
GGGGGCGAGGCGACCCCAGGAGGGACGGGTGCGGGGGCGGTAGGGGTGCAACTAGCACGGCTAGCAACAGTCCCCGCTCTCCCGGACCGGGAATAAAGAAAAACAAGCGCCCGACGACGTCGCGTCTCCGCCATAAACATCGAAGCCAGAGGAGCGAGCCTCCCTCACCCCCCGCGGGCCCAAGCAGTCAATTTACTCGCAAATTTCGCGCCCGTTTGCGTTTTTGCCCTCTTTTTGTGTGTCTTTTTCTCTTATCATCCCTTCGCGAGACGTTCAGCTCCATCTGCACGCGGCTCGACCGGGAGGGTCGCGGGGGCGCCGCGGGGCGGGCGTCGTCAAATAACCGGCTGGTCTGCTGGTCCCGGGCGGGGTCTTCTTGATGCTGCCGGCGGCCGGCCTGAGCTGCCCGGGTGCTGCCCTCAAGGACCGCCTTTGTTTCCAGCGAAGGAGACACGATAGCCGGTCGAGGTTCGGCCGGCCGAGTCCATCAGGATCCGTGGGAGCGGAGAGTCAAGCAGCGTGCCTTGGTGACCGAGACCGACCCGGCGACAAGCCTTGCGATGAAAGCGGGCATTCCCAGTTTCATGATATTTTTCAGGTTTTATCGAGGAGATGTGGCTGGCGACCTTTTATCCGCTCACCCTTCGGGGCTTTACGTCCCCCGGCCGTACCGCCACTACTGCTTTGCCAAGCCAAATGTTTTCCGGGCAAACACGCATTCGCGTCACAACGGAGGCGAAGTGCCGGTGTTGTTGACGCGAGCCAGCGCCTCGCCTGGGGGCAAAAAAATACTCTCATACCTCCGGCGGTCCCCCAATGGTCCCGGAGAATGGGGGTAGGTGAGCTCGGCGCCAAGCTATATAGCCGCCCGCGGATGCCATCAGTGTCCTGACCAAAACACGTGTAGTCTTACCTGGAACAAATCAGAAAAAAAAGCTGTTACTTTCCTGTTAATCATCGTATAAGAGATCTCTTATCAATCCATAACACACAAACAAAGATATGGTGATCAATAAATGGAAGTGAGTGACATCCCAAAACTCCTCTCCAAACATTTCAAAACAAAAGGTGTGTCTGGTGTGGCCATCTCACGAGCTGACATACACTTTTCTATGTATGACACGATAGCCACAACAGTTTCTATACGACCTTTACAAAAAATATGTTTGAACATGTACGATATTTGTTCTAATATGCCATTTGCTTGCGTAGATACCATTGGTATTCGGTACCTACAGAGGAACTACGCAATGTTGTTGGGTGTTTCCATTAAAGTTGGGGATGAGACTCATTCTTTGGTCGTCGCATTCCTATCATCATCGCTCAGTCCCTCCTCCAGGTGCGGCGGGCGGGGTCCAGCCCCAGCGAGGCCCCCCCCTCCCGACGCGGAGGTCGAGGACGCGCCACGGTCATTAGCGGGGGGATGTTCGCGAAAACCGCGCCAAGAACTTTAAAGTGAGTTATCGCCGTGCTGGTCGGTGGGTGAGGGCAGCGTCGGCTGAGTGTGAGCGTGTGCGCGTGTGTGTGTGTGTGTGCGTGTGAAAGAGGAAACGAGTGTAAGGACGTGTTGCTCCTTCCCGCGCCATTTTCTGTCCCGCATTTGGTCGCGCTTTCTATGGAAAAGTTACAGGGCGCCCATCCCAGCGACCGCCGACGCCGCCGCCCGCACAAAATAATGGCGAAAATTTCGCGCGGCGCGCGCGAAAAGCAGCTAAGCGGGCCGAGAGAGACGGTGCCGGAGAGCGACGCCGCGGCAACGGCCCCCGGGGCGCCTGGCCTGGCGCGCCTCACAGACGGCGTGGCGCCGTCCGCAGCGGCTGCTGGGGGAGGGGCGGGGAGGGGTTCGGATGGAGTGGGCAAGGGGGGGAGGGGGGCAGGCCAGATGCGGCCAGGTGTGGCAGGTGGGCGTTCCCGGCGAGGGCTGCGCGGGGGGGGGACTAATGCCCAGCGCTTATTAGGCTGGCAGACCACCTGCGGCTGCAGGCCCCACACTCACACACACACACGCATGCGCCGTGAGCGTGGCGGTGCGCGGCGCCATGCAAAAACCATACAGCGTCGGTGTCGGCGCCATACATATTCATCAATTAGCGCGCGCGGCCCTCCGGGCATGCCGCGGCATGGCGGCCAAACCCGGTCGGCTTTTGGTGACCGCCCGGCTCCCCCTCGGAGCGGCATGCAGGCAGCAAGCCATGCAGGCCGCCGCCGCGGTGACGCTCGCCGCATAGTCCCGTGGTGCAGCAGCAGGGCAGCGCGCGCCACTCGCATACCGCCACCGCTCTGGCCTGCGGGTTGGTATGGGCAGACCGCCCGCGCGTCGCGCAGTGCCCGCAGTGCCTGCAGTGACTGCAGTGCGCAAGGCGCAAGGCCTGTCCGTGGGCCACCACACTGCTTGATTTTATAATGAATTATTATTGGTTTATTATTATACGTTGATGCTTATACAATGTTTTGCTTTATGCCGCTAGACGTCATAGAGATGTTAAACAATTTTGAAGGGGGTTGGGGTGAGGGAGGTGGGAGTGGGACGGACAACCACGATCGGTCCCGTTAACACTGCTTGCGAGGCTCCGCTTCTGGGATTTGGTTAACCGAGGTTCCTCCTGCTACACCCATACCAAACGGTTTCTTGTATGCTAGAAAGTTTCAGGATATAAGAAAACTATCACCTAACTTCAAAGAAAATTTCGTTCACTTGCGGAAAAGTTTCCTTATTGTTTTAGACAAGTTTTCGTCGAACGAAAAGGAAAGAGTTTCCTTAGCCTCAATTTAGGTCAAAAGTTCCGTGAATCAAAGAAACCATTTTGTGGGTGGGTGTGAGTGGGTGGCGCTGGCCGTCTAGGGAGGGGACCTGGCGGGGCGGGGGATGGGCGCGCGGGTGTCTCGGAGGTGACCCCAACCCTCAACCCTCCCCGCTCGCTCGCGCACTGCTGATGAGGTCCACCCTC